>NC_134701.1:224246100-224546100 GCF_043290135.1 Rhipicephalus microplus | reverse complement strand
ACTTCCAAGATTTTGGAACTCAGTACTTGTGTGCGTTGTGTTTGTGACTCAGCTTTGTCATACAATATGCGCAGCGACATTTACATTTCAAGCGCAGGTCCTTCTCTATAGTCAGTGAAGTCCAATGAAAAAGGAAGTAGGGTTCACTAAGCTGTGCAAGAGACCTGGCACGAAAGTAGCACTCCGTTCATTCCTTTCACTAGGTGCTGACGTAGCCACCAGCTTGCTGTGCTGCCAATAAAGGTGGATCTTGGATAAAATAGTGACACGTTTTGCGGTCAAGTAATGATGTTGAATTTGGAAAACGCCGAGGAAAATAAGAACGCGGAAAGAATATGGCCACTTTCAATGTATTTCACTGGACTGTAATGAATCAAACCAAAAAGTAACCAGAGTGGCAGAGTTAATGATAGATTGTGTGTTCATTAAGAACTGTGTAGCCAAATATAACACGACAAACACCCGTATAGGCTTCATTGCAGTTTCTTATAGGCCCAACGCTTTAAAATTTCTTCTCTGTTTAATTACCTCGAGCCTATGGTGCTCTGAGCATATGTGGTGCTATTATAATGGCCAGTAAGTAGATCTTCTGGGTTTGCCTTAGTCACCAAAACGGAGCTTTATATGTGCAGAAAATACTGATTCGCGTTGACTTTACTAATCAAATAGCACATGGCGTACCATGCACGAGTCGGTGAACAAATTAACATATTAATTTTTGTATAGCACAAAAGAGGTTTCTTTCTCTCTTACGGATGTCTTCAAAGTCATTGATATTTGGGATAGGAACAACTTGTTTATTTATTTTTCGAATATTGCGGACACATACACTAAACAGGAAGGGTTAGAAATGGTACCTACAATGAACCTGTTAAGCAAAACAGAACGAAGCATTACTGACAGTGGCGTACGAAGTCGTTTCAATTATATAGTTGCATTACAATATGTTGCGAGGAAAAGGAGAATGCTTAAAAGTTTTTTAGTACAAAAAAGGGTGTTACTGCCTCATGTCTACGGTTTTCTGCGGTCATGGTTAATGTGAGCTACCAATACACAGATGGGCAAATAAGTTTTGAGGTGAGGCAATTTAAGGAATGATATTCTCTGCGTATTTCTTCCACGCTCTAATGCATCGATGTTATTCATTTTATAGGTTCTGTATACCAAAGAGTGAAATATTTACTTTTTTATGTATTGGCGGTTTGTTGCGGGATCAAATCCCGGCTGCATTTCCGATGGAGGCGGAAATGAGGTAGACCCATGTGGTCACATTTGGGTGCACGTTAAACAACACCAGGTGGTCAAAATTTCCGGAGCCCTCCACTACGGCGTCTCTCAGAATCATTTGGTGATTTTGGGACGTTAAACCACACATATCAATCAGTTTATTGGCAGTTTGTTTGTTTTAGGAAGCAATCCGCAACCTTTCTGAAACATAGGAAACTTTCCTGGGTAGTCTCTGCAAAGAGCATGCCATAGCGAGTCGGAACCCATACGTTTCCAAACAAAACATTTCCAAATACCTAATCCGCTCACGTGGGCGTTCTTGAGTAAGCAGGAAACGGGCCTTGAAGCGCTTGTTTTGTGCAGTGTGGACATTTTAAAGCTTTCTAAAGACAGTTCTAAATAATGTTTTATTTATCAGAGGATCGGTTTAGCTTAGGGTTTTCAACGTTAGTGTTCGACATGGAGAAAGTGAGAGCACAACACTGCTTTCTGTCATTCGGTAGATAGGGCCAATTTTAGATGACGAAATTATTTTTTTCTTGACAGGACACTACAAATACCATTACTAAGCGTTTTTTTATGTTCAGTATTTCATTTTAATGCGGGAGACGGTTAATATAGTAACACCATAGTGTAAAAGATTGATGGCGAGTATGCACTATGAGGGCTGCTGTTTTTTTTTTTCAAATGTCGGACATTCTCCATCGTATTCGAATTACGCTTCTGCGGAAGTGGATATACAATGCAAAGGCTAATAAAGTACTTGAGGTGAGAGTTCAATTACCATAGGTAGGCACTCTCGCCCATTCTGCCCGATTTTCTTTGTAATGACCAAATGACTCATAGGACAGATATGAAACATCAAAGTCAATACTTTTGTTTTTCATTGCTAGTAGAACTTATACATACAATGACAATTATATCATGTGTGATCCATTTATTTTGTTTATTCACATGAGAAGACGTAATGTTCCAGGGCGACTACTATCGTGCTTAACGCGCAGGGAACTATAAGCAGTACCCAAATAGCGGTCATCGCTGCTATTAGACGCTCATAAAGAAAATTTTATTCTAGATATGTGTCGGACCTGATGTTTAGCTAGAAACCATTCTTGGGACTCTTGTCAGTATTCCGGTTTTTCACTGGCACAGTAGCGTTTGTCTTGGAACATTTAGAGCATCAGGCTCTTAAAGTCTAACATACAGAACACAGTCTAGCGACGCCGTATGTACAGAACTCTAAGAATGCAATTGTGGAATGCTGTAATGAGGTCATATACCTGGAGCTATTGTAAGGCTTTAATTATAGCGAATTAAAATATATAAAGGCACCCCCACGTCATACGTTTTTTTTTTCCTTAAGCAGAATGAGAAGCTTTCCTTGCCTGTAATTTCATGCCCGTCTCGTTTTGCTTGAGAAGAAACACTTGACGTGGGTGTACACTGGTTATCTGTATTTGATCAACTGGTTAAGCAGAGAATTAAAGGTACACCATCTACAGAAGACTTTCATTTACTGGGTCATAGAAAGCATCTATAGGTGTCAGCGTCACCTGTGGCGAAATCGCGCGCAAAAATTGTTTTTTTTTCTTTACTACATGCACCTAAGCGCCCACTTACCTCATGTCGGATAGGTGTGAGACACAACACCGGCCGCAGAGAGCAGAGCACCAGGTGGCACTCGGGCAAAAGTTCCGCAGGGAACGGAGCGAACAGCCCCAGAAGAGTCCCACTCACGCTCTCGTAGGCGGCCCGACAAGAGTTCCAAGCGACGAACGCCACCCGTCCGATAGGAACCTATAGAACTTCGCTTCGAACAGTTGTTCGGTTCCTTGAAGCAGCAGGGCCTCTGGTCAGAAATGAATTAGTTTCTTCTTTTTTTAAAGGCTACCGTTTTTGTCCCGTCGTCGTACTTTGCAGCTCGCGGCCCTCTTTCGCCAACTTGAGCCGGCCACGCGGCTTTTTATGAGAACGCTCCGTGTGACGTCATGCGAGACACCGACCAATCGCCGAGTTCGGGTCGACTCTCCGTCCCCCTTCCATCGGATCTCTTAAGGAGAGCGAAAAGGGAAGCGACGCGGAGGAGGCTGCTGCAGAGCTAGACCAACACCCTCTAGAGAGCTAGACGGGACGCAGGAAAAGGGGAACGAGAAATCGGGAAACGGGGAGAGAGAAGAGGGCGCGGAGAGAAAGTTAGAGCAGCCTGTAGCGCCCGCGCGCGCGCCTTGCCGCTCCCCTTTTTTTGCGCTTTCAGGAAATCTACGGGACGGCTGTTTGGGGAGAGGAGGGTGCAGCGACGCACCGTCGGCGTCATTGCGGGGTGGTATATAGGCGCGTTTTGTCGCGTACCCCTCTCCCTCTCTCTCTCCTTGAACGTTACGTCGGCGATGTGTGTGGGGCCACTCAGCTGCGCCAATTTCTTCGTTTCTGGCAATGTCTTCTTCCCCTTACAACAATTGGAGTCACGCCGATATGTGGAGAGGGTAGTAGGAAGAAAGTTTGTGAGGACTGAATGGGGGAGGGTAGAGAGGGGGCGTCTGGCTGCGTAGTATGCGTGTGCGTTGGCGGTTGCGCGCCGGGTTAGGCGTTTCTTAGGCCAGGAACTTTTTCCTCGAGGCGCCAAAAGTATAGCACTCAGTCCATTTGACAACCCCTGTAGCATTGTCTTCAGATTGTGGTGTATACCCTTGCATTCCAGCATCTAGTGTTGATTTTTGTTCTCACGTTCACGAACATCTTTTTTTTTCATTTTTCTATTGAAGATGTGAGGGAAAAGCATTTTCAATTCAACTTCCAACAACCCAAATTCCTTGTCACGTATACGTATCTAGCGCAGAAGTAAAATAGGCCTTGTAGGATGTTCATTTTGAGATTGTTTTACTTCCTTTTTCACACACTCAAACAAACATGACTGTTCAGAGAGGTCTCTGACACTTCTCACAATGGTACTCTATTTACTGAGAGTCTGTATCACGTCTGTTACTAAATTTTGTTCTTAAGTATAATCAATGCACGCGTGAATTCATAATGTGAAATGGTTGCATACTCCTAGTCAAGAAAACAATAATCCGGATTAAAATCCAGGGGATCCCACTCATCATGCGAACGAATTCACGTGAAGCAGTGCACAGTAGTAGATTTTTATTTATTTATTCCTTAGCGAACTTTAGCTACATTATGCGTATCTATCTATCTATCTATCTATCTATCTATCTATCTATCTATCTATCTATCTATCTATCTATCTATCTATCTATCTATCTATCTATCTATCTATCTATCTAGCCGCCTTCGACTTTTAGCTCTCCTGGCCGTTTCGATGATGGTATCAATACCAAACTTGGTATGACATAACATGACTGTGTGAAGAACATATTTCACTAGTCGTAACATGAAAATCATGATATGCATGTGATGTATGTCATGATCTACATTTCATGGTGCTGCAGCCCTTGCGGTGGTTTTGTTCACATGGCATCTTGCAAAACTGGTATGGTATGACATGAATGCATGGCGAACACAAGCGACAGAACCTAACATGAAAATCATGACATGCGTGTCATGTAACAACATGACTACATGCCACGTTCATCATGCGCTGGCGGCCGTTTCAACTAGCTTCACTTATACAAAATTTTCTATTACGGGACGTGATTGAATGACGAATGTGTGATACTGGTGCAAATATAATAAGCATGAGATGCGTGTCATATAACAACACTACGTGCTACGCTGACGATGCGCTCGTGGCCGTTTCACTAGCTTCACATGTACCAATCTCGGTTTTACGCGACGCGAACGGAAAAAATAGGCAAATGACACATTCAAACGTGATAATCACGACATGCGTGTCATGTAACAACATGACTACATGCCACACTCATGATGCGCTCATCAGCATTTCGCTAGCTTCAAATATGCCAAATTTGGTATTACGTGACGCCCGTTGATGACAATGGTATGTTACTGGTACAAATATACTCTACATGAGACGCGTGTCATGTGAGAACATGACTACATGCCACAGTCAAGGCGCCAATACATTTCGACATGACGCGGTGCGCGTGCTCATCGGCGTTCTTTTCGACGCGTCACGCCGGCGTTGCCACGCCAGGCGCCGGTCCTGCCATATATTCGCAGGCGCGCGCCACGCTGCGTTGCTTTGACGCATGCACGTTTCAGCACGTCCGGCATCCCTGCGTCACGAAAAGAGGAAACGCAGTATTGTCTTGGTAACGCATCGGCATAAAGTAATGTTACTTTATGCCATCAGCGTGAAATGCAGCATGTCACATTTCGCGCCAGTTGCCGTTGGGTCGCGCCGACGGACACTGGTCGCACCTGGCGTCAGACCATGAATTGCTCGTGTTTTGCTAATGTAGCGTCGCTGTGCCCAGCGTGCGCGCGCGTCAACGCTACAATGGAGTATATCGGCCTCTTTATGATGCATTCGCGCTCGTTTCACTAGCTCCCCATTTACCAAATTTGGCGTTACGTGATGTTAGTGGATGACGAAATATATGACTGGTGCAAACATGCTAATCCTGACACGCGTGTCATGTAAGAACATGACAACATACCACGCTCATAGCGTTCTTGAGACCATCTCGCTAGCTCCACATGTCCTGAATTTGGTATCACGTAACGTGAATAGATTACGAAGGGACACGACACATCCAAACTTGATAATCATGACATGGAAGTCATATACGGCTTCATTTACCTCCACCTCGTAACGTTGTGCTGACTTATCAACAAGTGACATATCAACATTTCTGATTCATGCTTCGCATATCATCAATTTCCACTGTACGTGGGATCTGCCCATTTTTTTATTCATTTATTTACTTATTTATTGCTTTTGGCCAAGCGTTACGACGTGCTTTAACGTTTTCATGCGATTGAATGCAAACCCTGCCCGCCGACTACACTGCCATGTTGAGGATATTCCATGGCTGAACGCAACATTGGCACCCCCGTTCGAGAAGAGACACTACATTTATCGCCACACTGCTGTTCAATGACGTGCATATCATAAGTAGTGCTCGTAAGCGTAATCGCGCTATGCTTTATTATGAGTCATATCATAGATATGCAATGTTTGTTAGAATGACATATAAACAGAGAGGAGGCACTGTCACCCCAACTGGGTTTGTTTGAACATGACGCTTGTATCGGGTCTTTGTTCGAAAGTTTTCGAAGCACTGGCATGACACTTACGGAGAATACCACGTGGCAGAATATTTACGGCACGCCTGGTTTCGATTGTGGCTCAAGGTGTGACTTTTATTTCTTGCTTCCACCAGAATAGGTCAACCATTGACAGCACCATAGAAGACGGTGACCTACGGTACCTCTTTTTAAATAGCATGTTCCCTTTTGCACCTTATGGTAAAGATTTCCTAGGGCCGGGTTTCTATGGCCTACGCAGTGAGTCACCTGAGGCGCATACCGGTACACTTGGGACGATGGTATCCGGGTGTGCGCTACGCGTGACTGGTCGAAAGGATCTCATGACAAACAAGACACGGTAGTCATGTTATTGATGTTATGACCTGGGAATCGAATCGACATTGTCTTATCCTCCTGTGCCGATTTTGATATTTACCAAATTAAGAAGATGATAACGACAGCACTAAGGCGTAGATAGATAGATAGATAGATAGATAGATAGATAGATAGATAGATAGATAGATAGATAGATAGATAGATAGATAGATAGATAGATAGATAGATAGATAGATAGATAGATAGATAGATAGATAGATAGATAGATAGATAGATAGATAGATAGATAGATAGATAGATAGATAGATAGATAGATAGATAGATAGATAGATAGATAGATAGATAGATAGATAGATAGATCTACACTGTAAACAAGACTGAAATTCTGCAGAAGATGGAGGCTAGAAGTGATGACTGATTGTTGAGTAGGGAATGTCACTGAAGCCAACGCTTCGTCAAGAGGATTTCGTCACGTGAAAGAGAGAAGTTCTCATAACGCAGCAGCATTTTTTCTTCGGGTATATTCCGCCATCTACCACTCAACTAACATTAACTTAAGCAATATTCATTATTATGGTGCATGATACTAGAGCACGCAGCGGGGTGGTCATGGCGCACCTGAAACTAACGAAATTGCCACGATCTCTCTCGAAAACGCATCATCTCACTTCGACAACACGCTCGCTAAATCTTTTTAAGATCAAGCAAAGATGGTCTAGTTCGAAATAAAATGAAAGCTATACGAGCTATAACGTGGATGGAACTTCAGCCATTCTGGTTTTCGATGGCGATTTTGGTGTGACCATTGTTAAAACCCTCAAAACTTCTTTCTGTGTGTCTTTCCGCTTAGTTCTTGTTGCTTATTGTTGTCTATCCTATTACGTGATTTCGCCCTTGGTCCGTTAGCCAGCTTCATGTGAAAGCTATTTCGTTGCTGGAAGTGTGCTATGGTCACATATAGTATTGCGTCGTCCCGTGTGTCATTCCTCTTCCGATTCTATATCTCTTCAAGCAGGCTTTTATCTTTGGCTGATGGTTTTAAACATCAATCTGAAACAGTGTTTGTCAGCTATTCATTTCCTTACTCATTGATGGTTTTACAGTAGACAGAACGATGAAATGAAGGATATAAGAAATTAACCTTTAAAAATAGCTCTTTAGTCAAGTTGAGTGACGTAGATGGAATCATTGTGCGTGTATGTTGCGCTGCCTCCGGCAAAGAAAGGTTTTCAGCGTTTCTAATATCATCAAGGGAATTATTTTATTATACAACCTTTTCAAGCTTGTTCATTTATCTACGGGGAAAGCACCCGCGTTCAGAACTGTGATTAGAGGGCTTTCGTTGCACTTCTGTCATACATTCAGGCTCTTTAAATAAGGTTCCATAATCTGCCACTCAGACCAGCTTTTCTTTGGAATAACGCTGGCACCGTCGTTCATACTAGAAGAAAAAAAAGAGAACAAGAAGAACATAAAGAAAAAAACAAATAAGAAAGAAACATGAAAGAAAGAGAGAATGAAAGAAGGAAAGAAAGAAAGTACGATTGACTAAGTTTCAACGTTATAATTTGCCACTGAGCATTGGCGAAGAAAAAGGGGTGTAAAAAGCGTTAGAGGCAGCAGAGGGAAAACTTCGGAACTGCCAAAAACTATTACAAGACACCCACTTCTCATTCGTATGAAAATTTCTGGGTAGTTTTATTTACTATATTAGGCCGATGAGAACAATCAGACGAAGCGTATAACGGATCTTTTTCACATAAATGTCGATTGGGAAGTTTTGATGACAGTACTGCCCACGAGTGCCTGTGCACATCATACCGCGAAAAACCACAAAGATGCTGTTTTGTGACGTCACTGAAAAGAACGTCATAGTTCTCTCAATTCGGTCTGTCTGCTCACGTGATAAGAAGGGTATAGTATTTACTAACACATGCCCTGGACGGCTTCTAATTGCGTCCGCTGACGTCGCATACAAACATATGCGGGAAAGAAAGGCGAGAAGGCTTTCATCACTTTGCTTTGTGCGTTTAGATAAATCAAAGTTTTTATCATCATCATCAGCAGCAGCAGCCTGACTGCACCCACTGCAGCACAAATGCTTGTTCCACATTCTGCCAGTCAATTTGCTGTTGCTGCCACTTTATACCCGCAAACTTCCTAATAGCATCTGCCCCACTAACTTTCTGCCTCCCCCTCACCCACTTACTTTCTCAAGAAAACCACTCAATTACTCTTAATGACCAGCGATTATACTGCCTAAGCGCTACGTGCCCAGCCCATGTCCATTTCTCTTTCTTCATTTAAACTATGATATACTTGACCCCTTTTGGTTCTCTGGCCCACTATGCTCTACTCTTGTCTCTCAAGGTTACACTTATTATCTTCTTTTCTATCGATCGCTGCATTCTCCTCAATTTAAGCTGAACCTTCTTTGTAAGCTTCGAGGGTTCTAATGTGTGGGTAAGTACCGGCAAGATGCAGCTCTGTTATACATTTTCCTCTTGAGGAATAGTGGCAATCTACAAGTCACGATTTCAGAATGCCTGTCGAGTGTGCTCAACCCCATTTTTATTCTGCTAGTTACTTCACTCTCGTGGTTTCGCTCCGCGGTTACTACCTGTCCTAAGTATACGTACCGTTTTACAACTTGAAGTGCACTGCTTTGTATCCAAGAGCACTTTGCTCTTCTGAGGTAGTTGTACATCAATTTCGTTTTCTGCTGATTAATTTTAAGACCTACTTTCCTGCTCTTCTGGCCTAATTCAGTAATCATGAACTGCTATTTTCCCCCTGAGTTGCTCAGCAATGCTATGTCATCACAGAAGCACTAGTTACTAACGTGGTCTTAATTCATTAACTCTTATCCCTAACTCTTCCCATTCTTGTCCTCTGAAAACCTCCTGTAAGCACGTGGTAAATATCATTAGGTAAATCATATGTCCTTGATCGACAAGTGTAGTTTAACGTCTAAAAACCACCACACGATTATGAGAGACGCCGTTGTGGAAGGATCCGGAAATTTATACACCTGGAGTTCTTTAACATGTACCCAAGTCTGAGCACACGGGCCTACACCATTTTGGCCTCCATCGAAAATGCAACCCACCACAGCCGGGATTAGATCCCGCTACCTGCAGGTCAGAAGCCGGGTACCTCAGCCACTAGACCACCGCGGCGGAGGACATCGTATGTCCCTGTCTTACACCCTTCTTGACTGGTATTCTTGCGCTTTCTTTATGGAGCTCTATGGTGGCAGTTGATGCTCTGAATATTTCTTCCAGGATGTTCATATATGCTTCGCCGACGCCCTGATTCCACGGTGTCTGCATGAATGCTGATATCTCTACTGAATCAAAAGCCTTCTCGAAATCTATGAAGGCTAATTGTATTAAATTTAGGTGTATTCTGAAAATTTCTCTATCCCCTGATTGATAACATTATTGTGCTCGATTGTTGAGAAGTTTGTTGGAAATCCTGCCTGATCGTTTGGTTGGCTAAATTCTAATGTTACCTGAATTGCGTTAGCAATTATCTTTGTGCGTAGCTTGTATACGACGAAGAGCAAACTGATCGGCCTGTAATTGTTCAAGTCCGTGTCATCCTCTTTCATATATATTAAGATGATCTTAGCATTCTTCCAAGATTCTGGTACCCTCACTGTCTAAGGACCCTTTGTAAGCAGGGTGGCTAATTTTTCTAACACAACCTGTCCTCCGTCTTTCAGCAGATCTAATGTTACCTGATCATCACCAGCAGCTTTGCCTCTTTGCATCCCATCCAAGTCCTTCCTGACCTCTTCCATCATTAGGAATGGGATGTCATCTGGGTCACTCCTAGTTCTTGCATTATGGTCATTGTCCCGGCTACTGTACATATCTCCTCCACTACTTTAACTATTCTATTGTAGTTACTTTACCTGCCTTGCACCTTAGTGCATACATCTGATTTTTGCAAATCCAGTCTCCTCTTGACCGCTTCAACGCTTCCTGCATTAATTAGAGCATGTTCAATTCTCTCCGTGTTATACTTTCTTACATAGGATACCTTACGCTTAATTATCAACTTCGAAAACTCCACCATGCAGTTTTTATCTCGTCTGTTGTGTCTGAAGCTTTCATGCTTTGACGTTTCTTAATTAGGTTCTTCGTATCCTGGGACAGCTTGCTAGTGTCCTGTCTAACTACCGTACATGCAACTTCCACCACACACTCCCCAATGATGCTCGTCAGATTATCATTCGTTGTGTCAACGCTAAGGCTTGTTTTCTCGATGAGAGCCGAGTATCTCTTCTGAAGCGAGACTGAATTTCTGTACTTTCCCTCTCACAGCTACTTCATTGTTCGACTTCTCGCGTATCAGTACTTATCATTCCTTCTTCAAGCCTAGGGGAATTCGAGACCTTACCATTCTGTGGTCTGTGCTTCATACCTTGCCAAGCACTTCTACATCCCGCACGATGTCCATGTATGCACTTGGTGTGAAGTCTGTTTTATTTTTACTTTCACCCTAAGGGCTCTATGTCCACTAACGGTTCCCTCGCTTTCGATAGAAGGTATTCAACGTCCATAAATTATTGCATTCTGCTAATCCTACTAATAACTCCCCTCTGGCATTTTTAGTACCGATGTCATACTTCCCTACTGCCTAGTCTCCAGCCTGCTTCTCCCCTACCTTGGCATTGAAGCCGCTCATCAGTGTAGTATAGTGTTTTTTATCTTAATGCCGATTCCACGACTTCACAGAAGCTCATAAATAGTACAATGTGTATTTTTCTACTGTATGTAGTAGATTATATTAAGTCCTCTTGAGTATTATGCGCACTCATTTTATTCAAAAACGTATGAAGAGAACTGTCGACCACGCTTGATCAGTGACCCGAAGGTCGCAGGATTGATCCCAGCCTTGGCGGTCGTGTTTCGGTGGAGGCGACATAATTGAGGTCCGTGGGCTGTGGCTGCGCGACGTCAGTTCACGTTAACGAACACGATATGGTCAAAATTTCCGCAACCTTTCACTACGGTGTCTCTCATAATCATGTCGTGGTTTTGAGATATAAAACCACAAATATTATTAGTATCTTTTTATAAAAACGACTTAATTCCCTTATTACGAAAAAGCTAAAAGACGTGGTTTCTGCTTCACTGTTAAAGAATGTTAATCAATGGACCGGAAGTTTCTTGCGGTAGAACGCTTGCTGCTAGTATTGCAATGACAGAGTGCAAATGCACACAGTAGCGAGTTCACATAGACTAATAAGGGCATAACGGATTTTAGGAGTGATAGCAGTACAATACCTAGCTATCATATGCCCCAATATGGCTAGAGTAAAAAAAGTGTGTGTTTATCTCAACTCGGTGCTCACTGTGTAGTTGACGATGAGCTAAAGTATACATTGGCCTTGAGGGAGCATGCCTTTATTTCCCTTGGGTTCCCGGGTGATGTGAAACCATCTGTTATTTAACATTGCTATTCCTATCGGGAATACAATTCGCTGTAACAGAACGAAACCGTCCAACATACGGGTACTCATAATTATTTTAATTTACGGCATCCTCGAATAGCACATAAATAAGAATGCAAATAGATTACGACTATATGGAAGTGATTGGCGAACAGCTCAATAGACCAAATATTCTAAAGTATATGTTTCACCTTCACATCGACCCGACATCGTTGTACAGGAAATAGGGTACCTCTGTTCAGGGTAGCTGAGTTAAACTACGCTATTTTTTTCTAGGCGTGCGCTGGGGCTGTCCATCTAATGGTTCAATCATAGTATACTGTCCATTTAAAATTGCCCAATTTTTACTGCCTCTTCGCGGTGCCCCAATACTTTTCACAGCTACAGCATGTATTGATGTCAAGTGAATAAGTTGTCGTTTTTTTACATTTATTGTTTTTCTGCAGCAACAGGTTTTCTTCAATAAATTATGTTTGTACAATGTGCAGTGAAGAACTTACAATGTGCCCACACACATGCGCTCACTGACTAAAATTTAACTAAACCTTTAGATAAAGCCTTTAATGCTACGGCTGATACACGCAGCTCATCAGGTGCCGCTGTAATTCCGGCTGCAGCAATGACAATCAAGTTTAAGTTGTCGCATATGACTACATCTACGGCATCAGAGCTTGCTGCTATAAGGGCTGCTTTACAATATCTCGTTCAAGAATGTCCAGGAAAATGGGTCATATTCTGTGATTCGAAGGCAGCGCTTCAGAGTTTGCAGTCTGCCATGCGTAGGAGGAGTCATGACCAATTGGTACAAGAAATAAGACATTGCCATCATGAAGCTCTAGCACGAGGGCATGATATTATACATCAATGGCTGCCTGGACATATCGGTATTACCGGAAATCAATTAGCCGATGATGCAGCCCGCTCAGCCCATGAAGGAACCCATGTGGTCCCGATTCCTCTATCAAGGAATGATGCAGCAAGACAACTTTACCTGCTGGCTCGAGATCTCACACGTACGTTCTGGTCGTCTACCAGCTTCCAAAGGTGTCAATTTTATTAACTGGATCCTTCGCTCAAGCTAAAGCTACCATCACAACTTTCCCGCTCCGATGCGACACTGTTATGCCACCTTTGGTTGGGTGTTGCATTTACAAAAGTGTACTCCTTTCGCATTGGTATGGCAGATGTCACTCAGTCCCGTTAAATAGGGAGGCGATCGCCGGGCTAATTCCAAGGGCCGAAGTATCGGCCCCCCGAACCGCACCACGAAAGCGTGGACACTTTAGAAGTGGTCCTTTTTGGCGCGCCAGCGGACGCCGGCTGTGGCCCAAAGAACAAGTCAGAGCCGAGAGTTGATAAACAAACAATACTATATTCTCAATAACGGCAGATCGAAAACAATACACAAGAATGCACACGCCACAATAGTTGCATACAGTATGTCACCAATCAAACAACGTGCTACACAGTACAAACAGCCACACTCGAAACAACGGACACAGACAACAATATGCACTACAATGCAGTCGCATGCATTGAACAACCAAGACACTTAAAGCCTAAAGAGATAGAAAACCTATTCAGTCCAAAGTTCTTGGAACAAAAGTCGGGATGATACTCTTCCGAGAATCACTCACTCAAAGTCCAGCGTTGTTGTCGTTCCGCAGCCCCGAAGTTTCTCTTCCAGGAAACCTCGCCGAAGTTTCTCTTCCAGGAAACCTCACGTCTTCAAAAGGCCACTCTCCAAGCTTCAGACTTCTTCGCCGGAAACACGTCGGCTTCACACACGCAGCGGTTGCCACGCGTCTTCGCTCGATAGCGGTAAACACACGCTCTTGCCTGTAGCTCGAGCCTTCACCCCTCAGGTGGAAATCATCTTCTTCTCCTGCTTTGTCCCTACGGACAAAACTTTCGCCGACTACACGGCGGAATCCCTACGCGCTCTGGCGCTAACTTCCGTCTTCTCCTGATCTTTCGTCTCGGCTGCTCGATTAAATACCTTCCGCGCGAGATTCCAGAAGGTTCTCGTCATTTCGTCGGCGCGATACGCAGCGAAGGCTGGGGGAAGGCGCGAGACTGTACGAGGGCCGTCCCCGACAGATGAATCAACCCGGCATAACAAGCCCCTTTCCATCTAGAAATTTCCAGTGCTTGCTCGGCCGCCGTTGTGGGGTGAGGAGGTTCGTCGGCGAAGCCAAGCTTCCGGGAGGAGAGGCTCGCGCGCCCGGGGAGCCTTTAGATGTTTGTTTTCTTTTTCTTTCTTTTTCGTTGACCTCGCGGCGTCACTCCGGTGGTTCGTCGCGAGAATTTGGCGGCGCGCCCTTTTTGAGCGCTCGTTCTGTGACAGCAGACACCTCTACATGCGACTTCTGCGGAGCTGAAGAGACCATCGAACACGTCCTGTGCAGCTGCGCTTGCTACGACACACAGCGATGCCAGCTCCGGATGGTTTTCAATCAACTTGACCCCGGACCATTTTGTGTGCAGAAGATACTAGGACCTTGGGCATCTGCCTCAGTTGCGCAGAAAGCAACTAAAGCACTGCTACTTTACCTTAAGTCAACAAACCTGAGCGACCGCCTGTTAACTTTGTGTGCTCCCCGAGTTTGCTCGTGATTGTGTGTACCTTCTCATCTCTCTGCAACTTCTTTCCTCCCCTTTATCCCTTCCCCAGTGCAGGGTAGCAAACCGGATGCGCGTCTGGTTAACCTCCCTGCCTTTCCTTGCATCTTTATCTCTCTCTTTCTCTCTGATACACGCAATATATCTAGTATCTCGAGATGACAATTTAATGTCACCTTTTCAGAATGTCATCGTGAGAATACATCGCGGATGAAGGTGAAGGAGGCATTGCTGAAATTGTTCAAGGCAACGAATTTGCACAGGTGTTTACGAACAGAGAGCGACATTGTGACAGCGATCATAGAGTGAAAGAGAGAGAGACAGAGAAATATAGTTTATTTGCACCCCTCGGAAGTGACGGTGGAGATATCTTTTACGTCAGTTCCCTTCATTCTCCTAACCATCAGCAAAAATACCTTGGGACTAGAGTCAGTGAGGTGTGGCTTTGTGTGTTCCATCATAGCCGCGCGTTGGGTTTCCTATTAGGGGGTGCCCGCAAACTTCTATTGCACTCCCCCTTTCCCCTCCCTGTTGCTCTTCGAGTCCCAAAGACGTTATGAAAGAGGGCGAGTATGATTGTGTCAGTGCTCCTTTGAACATTTAAACGGTGGCTAAGACAGCTTTCACAAAAGTTGTGAGGTGATTTTGACTCGATCTTCGTTCCGCGGATCACGGCCTTCCCTTTCTTTCGGTTGTCCTGCTCCTTTTATTGCGATAGCAAATATATATGGACCCTCTCAGCTAGATTACACCACTGTCGTCGCCATCGATGACTGCCGTCATTCACCGTATATGTGTATACGTATCTATAAATATGAACACGCACGAAAAAAAAAATAACCGGAAAAAAGAATCTGGCATGTGGAATCGCACGTCCGACGTTTTGCTTGCGAGTGCATGGCGTTAGCCACTGAGCCTCAAAAGAGCACCTCCTTCAATGTTGTAATGGTAAGCTATTTATATCAACGACTTGCCGCTGGCGATTACCATCTCGGAGAAACTATTGCATTTTCAGCATTATCAGAGAGACGGTGCAATGAGGGTGTGTCGCCAGATCATCACAACGCGGCGACGCACGCTTATTCGTTGATCTCCCACGCGTAATTTGCCCCGGGAAGGTTGGGAGGGGAGAGTGGAAGATGCTTACACGTGCACGTGTTGACCTCGTGGTGACGAGGTTGATTGATTGATATGTGGGGTTTAACGTCCCAAAACCACTATATGATTATGAGAGACGCCGTAGTGGAGGGCTCCGGAAGTTTAGACCACCTGGGGTTCTTTAACGTGCACCCAAATCTGAGCACACGGGCCTACAACATTTCCGCCTCCATCGGAAATGCAGCCGCCGCAGCCGGGATTCGAACCCGCACCCTGCGTGTCAGCAGCCGAGTACCTTAGCCACTAGACCACCGCGGCGGGGCTCGTGGTGAGGAGAATTGGACGCCTTGGGCTTTCAGCGGAACAATTCTGTTGTAGTTACCGGGCGCACACAGGTTGCTACACGCACTGCAGTCTTCGTTTGTGAAAAGGGCGCACTTTTCATACACAGCGAAGTGACTACTGCGACATTTATTCGCGTTCATCTGTACCTGTGAGTATATTTTGTGCGTCATTTGTGCGTGAGCAATGCGAGACACGTTGCGATCTGCTTTCCTTTCTTCGCATGACCTTCCCATTTGTTGCTATCGCGTTCATTGCTTCGATTTGTGGGGTTTAACGTCTCACGCGTTCATTGCTTCGTCTTTGCAACAAAGCTATGGCGTTTGTTTTTTCTCCGCCTTTGTACTTTCGCCCGGTAACGTTAGTCGTTTTTATGAACATCTGTGCATGCTTGTTTGACACACGTTTTTGAACATTTGAAACGCGGGGCCACGTTTTTGAACATTCAATAAACCAGTTGGCACTTTGCACTCGTTGTGGCCCGTAGTGGGTTTTTTTTTTTCGTCCCATGTCCATGTTTACGAAGCGGACTTTTGAATATGCATGAACACCATCTAGCCCTCTTGATACATCTTCTAAAGACAATAGTCTCACAATGTATGAAAAAATAGAAATGAAGTGATGACGTGATTGTCGCAATGTTTTGCCTTTTCTCCAAAGGGTGCCCCATTCTTAGGTGATTGAGAGGGTGCCCCAGCGGCCGGGACCTTCCCAACCAACAAGCCATGGGCTGGCGTACCAAAACAGCGGCCACGACCACTGGTGTCCCTAATTAGGAACTTTCCCCTGGTACTGCAAGAGAGCTAACCCACTGAGGCAGTTGTCCATAACAACATCTCTGTATTTAACAGCAGAATATTTACTAACACCACGACAACCACCCCCTAACTTCCTTGTCTCTCATCACGCATGAAGTGTATGCTTCCCTCTCCTTCTTGCTGGCTATCTTTAACTTTCACACTACCCCATCATTTTCCCTTAACTAGTAATACCCTTTGTATTTCCTCTTTTCCCTGCTGACTTTCTTCCTTGATCCAAGTGTTCCAGTCGAAGTAGCGGCGATGCGACGCGAACTCACTGTCGTGGAAATAAAAGCGCTGGCAATTATTAGCCCCAAATTCTCACGTTTCAATACGTGAGTACTGTGATCGTGTGATCGATAACATCGTTCTTTTTCTTCTGTTTGTCAAAAACTTGAAAAATATTAAGCCACGTTATGTTCGAACGTTTCGCCTACAAACCTGAGGAACTAGCAGAGGCCTACCATGACTGCTAACCACCAGCCATATGGTGACAGACTCCTAGATGGACTAGAACACACATACATCCTCCTTTTTTTTAGATTTTTTTTGAGATTTGAGATTAATTTTTCTGTACGTGCAACAGAAAAAAACGAAGCAAAAGCAAAAGGCTACATAGCCTTTTGCTTTTGTTTTCTTATGTTCCCTCCGATTTCTTAAAAGGAGAAATAAAGTTTCATCTCTCACCCAATGACCCCGCAAGCTTTCTACGGAGCTACGACGATGCCATTAACGCAGTGGATTTGCTCCTGCTCATGCCAAGCCCTCAAGCTCAATTCACTCTTATAATGCGACAAAGCGATAAGCAAGCGCTGGCACCTGCAGAGAAACAACACGCTAATATCTTCGCAGTACTTGTTTATCGCTTAAAATGATTGTCTTCAAGAACAACAGCAAAACACAGAACTGTTTTCGCGCCCAATCGTATTTGAAATGCTAGCGAAAAAGGTCCGTTGACAGTACAAGATGTCCCCTTCAAACAACGGGTGTGCGTTCTTTCGGTACAATTGTTGTCACGATGTTTTGCTACTTGTTTACGCGTGTATGCTCATAATCATGGTGAAAATGCATTAACGCCAAGCGTGGAGGCATTGTGCGTGGCATTCAAAGACAATTTATTCTGCTAATATGCGTGTGACATTAATTTGATTCTACCTCACTTTGGTGATTGTTGATACAACCGTCAAACTTTTAAAAAAGTAGCAAACGTGATTAGGGATACAGCACTGAAGTAAACAGGCAGTTTTTACATAACACATTCATTTTTTAGAATCCCTCAAGGCGTTTTTCTGCCCTTTAGAAACGTTTATTTTTAAGTTTGCACTTTATTTGCGAACCATAGCGCGTCTGGGTGTCTTTACGCTTCAGGTGACCTCTTTTCCTGTCGAAGTGGGTAGATACAAATTGGAATCCTTACAAAGAGTATTTTTTTAGTTTAACTTTTACATTCGCGATTATGCTACGCTTACCAGCTCATAGCAGGACGTTTAACCTGACAATCTTTTTTTGAACGACGGGCAATAATTGTTCAGGGGAGTTTGCAATGCTTGTTCTATCGGTTTGAATGGCTTTCAAGTCCAGCCAAAATGACGTTTCGGCAAATTGAGCCTGAACCGAACATCAGTCACATAATCTGAAGTTTCTGAAGTGCGTTGAAGAAAGAGTTCGAGTGGAGCATTTCCTCACATACTAGCGGAAAACATTTCTGTGGTCATTGACAAGTAAGCCACAAGGATGCAGCTTCTGAACACGTGCTCTTACGCGAAATGGTATATTTGGCGGGCGTGTCGTAGCTCCTAGGAAAACGACCTTACAACTTTTGCACAATGTTGTAGAACTGAACTCGACGAGAAGCGTGCCCGCTATTTCTGACACTTCTTTCCAGACGTTATTTTGACAGAACGGAGTTTCATGACTGTCGACACAATTGGGAAAGGCAAAATCCTCTTCAAAGGCAATAAACTCATGCCTCTGAGATCGAAACATGTGAATCTCAAAATCCGCTCTTTGGCTCTTATTCTGTGATCGTGTTAGCGCGCAGATCCATTTTAATGTGGCCTGCCGTTAACGTAGCTGTGCGATGAGGTTATGTATTGCTACTTTTTGCAACATTTGAACGCGCTCTGGTGACGTCATCCTGAAGTGTACACGTCCATTACACGGGCATTTACAGAATTGTTCCTAAGAAGTGACGCACTGCTAGGCCTTTTGGCAAGCCAGTTTCTTGCGAATTGTGGGATGCAGCTGAGCAAACATTCGGGGAAGAAGGAACGACACTTGAAGTGGCCGGGGTTCGTCGTAGTCAACAAGCAGGCAATGAGCTTGTTCTCGACCTTGAACTTGCTGCTAAACCATCTTGGAGATCGCGACGTGTACCAAAGAGTAATTTTCGATGGCTAATCATGGCGACTGTATTTGTGTTGCCTGTGGCGCTGGTGAAAAAAATATGTGGTGGTTACGGACGAGTTTGATGTACAGTGAAATAATACGACACTGCGAAGTTAAAGGCGCGTTGTACTTGAATTCCAGTTTTCGAATTTGTGGCCAACTGCCCGATCGGTCGGTGGCGAGGGAATCCGACGGCAACTGCTGAAATTTTGGTGTGGGACCAGGCGGCATGGAGAGGGCTGTTCTGGCGAATCTCGTCGTAGAACTGGTTTCCGAGCCGCTCCAACACCTGAATGTCTAAGTGTTAACGTTGTTAAACTGATGCATTTTTAGAGAAATACAGCATTTTGTATGCCTAAAAGAACGTTATTCACGACAGAGTTGTGCTTTGCATTGGACGGTGCAGCCTCGTATAGCTTTCATATGCGCAGTGGAAATTTATTCCTGCACACAATTAACTGACAAGGTATAACCACTCAGAAATGTCTTGAAAATCATATTCTTTACGAACGAGATCGGCAGAGCTGTACTTTGAGTTTATCAATTGGCATGTTAGATGCCATTGTACTGTAAGCACAGATAAAAACGCGAAAATTTAGATCTAAGTACTGCATGCGCTATCATTTTCAGCGCGCACAGTTCGTTTTGTGTCGTCATAATTTTGGCTCAAAGCACTATCTGAGCAAAAGTTACATTTAGTGGCCTCATCTGTAGCGACACGACGCGATTCTCACAAGCAATAGCTAAATAGGAGCGGTTAATTAGTTTCAGTGTGTTAATTCGGTACTACTTTCAGTAACTAAATGATATGCAGGCAACGAAGTCATGGGGTGCACACACAGAAATGTAAGGGGTATACACTTTATTCACGTGTGGTCTTTTTATTTTATCATGCAGCACTTAATCGAACGAGCTACCCCCGGCACCTTTCGCGCATTTGCGATGTGATAAGCGAGCGTTGTCTTCGCGTTGGTCGAAAGCGATGGCTTTTCATCGAGCGATGGCGTGTACATCTTATGCCCGGGTGGGAGCCGTTCGAGGGGCGTTAATAGCGAGCGAGTTGCGGCCTCCTCCTTATGGAATATATATGTGGTCATTTTGCGTTCGCCCATACGAACTTCATAGTATGCTGACTATTTCGATCTACTATCTATGAAACAGTCATGAATTTCTACTTGCTCAGTAAGTAATCAATATTACGGAAAGAAATGTCCGTGCGTAGTATGCAGGCTAGTTCCGTAAATGACGCCCACACGATGTCCCTGTCGCTAACTACCGGATAAATATGACTCATATCAGCTTTCGAACAGCTGTCCTGAGCATTCGGCGCTACCGCATCTCCGTAGGGACGTCAATCGTGACGCTCCACGTTTGCAGTGTACGGACGCCCCGTGAAGTGGCTCACCGTTGCGGCTCGGGGCCCTATTGGATATGTAACACAACCGCGAATCCGAGCATTGAAGAGTGCGTCGCCCCAGCCGAGATGGCGTGCGGAGGTAATTAAAGGAGCCTTATGAATTTCGGCGCTGTGAACTCGTGGCATGTTTCAGACATTCATCTTGATTAGCTTCGCCAAAATTCTGGCCTGGGCAGTGAGCGAACAGGCTGAACAGCTTTCGCGCGACATTTATTAACAGGTCCACACACAAGACGAAATTTTTCGCACGTCGAGATACATGGTATATGATTGTCGCTGCTTAAAAGATTGAATCTATCATAGGAATTGGTATAACAGGAACACTATGCGTTTATTGTGCATTGTTTCTCCACAAGGGCGAAGAAATGAATAATTTTGCAAGAAATCGTAATGTCACGCGAAGCACGGCAAGCAGTTCAAAACTTGCTGCACACTGCTCAAGCACAAAAACGCACAAAAAGAATATACGCAGGATGATTGCGAGCTGTCGCAACTGCTACTTGCACAAACAGCCCGCTCATATCGCAAACGCGGCCGCTGCAGCAAGCTAAGTCCCTTTCGCACTCTCTGCAATTTCAACACAAACTTGCTGTCGAAGCACAAGATGCGCTGACCACCCCATTCCGAGATACACACGCACACGAGCGACCCAGCCCTGTATATTTGCGAGCTCATCGCAATGCGTGGGGCGACGACCTTTGAAGTACATCCTCTACGCCCTTCGCGCCATCTCGCTAGTGATAACAAGAACACGCTGAAACCACCAAACTCTGAGTACTACCAACGATCAATGGTGTATATTGTAACTGGAAGGATTTATTAAGTTACAGCTGGTAGGGTTAGCACTGCACACAGAGCAGAGGGATCCAGGACAACGGGGAAGCTCATACTCAGCCACACAACAACAACGTCTTTGTCTTCACCCATTTGGTGTCATTTCAGCACCCGTGCCTGAGATACCTTTCTATACACGTGACATTATCCCAGGCAGCTAGCCATGTCTCGGTGCCTGCTATGGTTAGAATGACGTGTCGCTGTAGTATGGCTTCAAGCGAGAAACATGCACAATGTCATTTCTGGGTGTAAAAGTGGAGTTCGTAGTCGGGGAAATGTCATAGGTGACAGGCTTTACCTGGCGCAGAACTCAATAAGGCCTGCTGTATCACGATGAAAGTTTCTGGCTGAAGCTGACACGACGAGATGCAAGTCGCAGTAACACAAGGGAACGTGGAGAAAAATCGGCATCCCAATGTTGTCTGTCATAAAGCAACTTTTGTGCATTCCGAGATGATGAGAACCGATCGCGGACTGCTGTACGTGCCAGGCGGGGCACGGTAGATCGCATCTTGAGCTTAAGAAGTGGTAGTGGTAGATGGAGGGTCAGCCGAAAGCAGCGTACCGAAAGGTACTAAGGGATCATGGCCATAAAGAAGATAAAATGGGGTGTAGCCGGCAGTTTCATGACGCGACAAGCTGTAGGGGAAGGTTATAAAGGGGAGCGTGATGTCCCAAACGCTGATGTCGTCAGAAACGTACATGGAAAGCATGTACGTTCCTGACTTGGATGACATTTCTGGCACACCGGTGTGAATATGAACAGCTCGCCGTTAGTAAGCTGAAGAGTGTACACTCTGTAGCCGACTCTACTCACGCTGCGGAGCGAGCGATTGTATGTTGCGGACACCCGGCGACGAAACATTTTCTTCTAGTTTCTTTTTGCTATCTATTAGTGGGAGATTTGAAACGTCATATCCACTACGGAAGTGCGTCAGTAGTGCCTCTAGAGCCAGTAAAGTGACGGAAGTACGTCAGTGGAGCCGTGGTGTAGCCCGACCCAACTGACGCCTCCAAGGAACCATACGATTATGAGAAATGGTGCACTGAAAGGCTCCAGAAATTTCGACCGCCCTACGCTTCTGTAACCTGCCCCTAAATCTAAGCCGACGAGCCTCTAATGTTCCGCTTCCTCCGAAATTCGGCCGCCGGGGCCGTGATTTGAGACCATCTAAAAAATGGGGGCTGCAGGTAGAAACGAACAGAACGAATTCCTGATTTGTTACCCTTCAGCAAAACAAAAAAAATGAATCGCGTGCGAGTAGATCACAGGCTGAATGAAGAGTTTCTCTTAAAAAAAGAACTTTGGCAGATTCCACGTGCTTCCGGTATGCGAAGTATGCGGACGAAGGTGACCGTGATGTAATTTTTTTATCGAGCAAACCGTCAATAAATGAAGCTAAATTGATGTGTAAATTTTGCACGCATAGACATACGTTGTAATGTTGCAGATACTCATAAAACCAGTGCTTTGAATTTGCGCAATAGTGCTGACAGGAAGATCACTATTAGCAACACCAGAAGCGATAAGCCGATATTAAATGCCGGTGTGCGCATGGCACCTAATTACAATAGACGTTAACCCGACGTGACCGCTGTACGTAAGTAGTGTTCATAAAATTGGATAGCCAGCCCTGCAACCACAATTTACGTTTCACGAGCATTGGGGTCCATTTAAAAAGTAGTTCCAAGACCTGGCGTGGTTCTGTGGTATAGAATGCTTGAGTTCGATTCGTGGTGGAACCCTCATATTTCTTCTTTGCATTCGTTATGTCAACGTTGCCGATGTCAGGCTTTTTGTAACGCTCATGCGTTAAAATTGCCCATGTGTGTTTTCGTCGTTCCTGAGTAGATACTAAGTGCCAATTACCAGTGACACATACCTGCCAGCGGGTTTGCATCACAGTCCGGCGGAAAGTGTTCTGCCAAGTACGCGATGGCATTGTGCCATTAGTCATGTCTTGACCAGCGCGTCGTACTCATCAAGCCATCTTACCCTCCCATACCAATTATGGTTCATGCCAAGCTAAGGGGGTGATCACGTGATAGATAGATAGATAGATAGATAGATAGATAGATAGATAGATAGATAGATAGATAGATAGATAGATAGATAGATAGATAGATAGATAGATAGATAGATAGATAGATAGATAGATAGATAGATAGATAGATAGATAGATAGATAGATAGATAGATAGATAGATAGATAGATAGATAGATAGATAGATAGATAGATAGATAGATGCCGAAAGCTCTTGCAGTACGCAAAGGAATGCTTCATATTTACCAGCCTACGATCGAGGCACAAACTTCAGCGCTAATAGCATAAGGAATGAAGCCGAGTGACCTCAACTTTCGTTCTGTTCTATTTTTCTGCCATTTTCACTTTCATTTTATAATTACTAACTGACTACATAATGCAAATACGCTAGAACAATGTTATTAAAGATACGGTAATTTTGTGTTGTTAGAATTCCAATAAGCAGCTTATTTTCCGTTTGTTTTTACACGAGGCAAACCATGCCCCTCTTACGCAAGAAGGCAAGTACGATAGGACTAATGAGAACGCTGGAAAGATGCTCTAATAACTAGAGTTCGTGTGTGAATTGGTTTGTTTCTACTCTAGATTTACATAGTATACCATTATCATCGTATCGAGTGCGGACGGTTGCTTCAGCCGCGAAAATAGGAAGAGTTCTCTTTTTCCACGTGTGGACGCGGTACATTGTGGAACGAAAAAAAAAAAGCAATTCTGTCATAGAAGCCACGATCAAGAAAGGTCAACTTGAGTACTTTAGAGTTCGTTCTTCACAATTTTGAGCCAATCTTAGCGTTAGACGAGTAAACAGAAATTGACATGCTCCGCTGAGCCAGTCAGGGACTGGTATCTCCTTCTCATTATGCTTCGTCATAGTGGGTTATTCTAATAGAGCTGTATCAGATTTTGCGAAACAAGGTAGAAAAGCGTACGATTTATGCAGACACGAAAAAAAATAGGTCCTACGTATATGCGTACAGTTCTCAAAGGGAAAATCCCGCTGATTGCAAAGCGTACTAAAGAAATCATGCACGGGCGCACGATTGCTCGACATGAACTCGATTGTTCGAATACTGTTCAATGAGAAAAAAACGTGGACGCCGAAGGCTCTGAGTGGGCGCTCAATTTTCCTGATACATATGCGGAGTATTCAGGGCAGTGACGTGGTCTATTAAGCGTACACAGTTGTTTTCTTCACCATATTTCAACGGCTGGCGTAAATTTGAAGTAAATTTATATACTGTCATAATTTTAAAACAATTTATGATAGTTACACAATCAATTCGTATAGGAAAAGCCGCCTTATGAAGATGAAAACTAAGCCACACCAACAGTTTCTTTGTTTAACATCCGAGCTATTTAGCAACTCCTTCCTTGTGAGTCGATCCGAAAAAACTGTCATCACCTTAAAGCGCGCCACTGTGAGGCGTACTAGAAAACTATGACCACCACAAACAGGTGCCACAGAAATGGTGTTATTCTAACTGTTGTCCACTGGTCCAATTAAAATTTGAATGGTCACTGTTTGTCCAACCAATGGCTTCGAGGCGATGGCGGCGAGCCAAAGACCGCGGATGCGTGCGTACAATGAGAGAATGCTAGAAAATGGGAATGAGGTCGGCGGCTGTGAAGACGTCGAAGTGGTTAAAACCCTTTGCGAAAAACGGCGTGCCCTTAGATGTATGAGAGGTGTGAACGCTTGGTTTCAGCGCGAGTTTCTGTCCCTGGAGTTTGCCTATCCGCGTCGTTTCTGTGACTGTCTGTTGTTAAGTTGAACCTCTCTGCGCTGAGAATCAACGTAGACACAGCCTGGCATCACCTAAATAAAGCCTTGCAAGAACCTAGAGGCAACCTAGAACCTTCATTACCTAGATAAGGCTTAGAAACAGCCTAAAGAAGCAACCACATTAGTCATTAGAATTGTCCAAATTTGGTGTTTCAAGGCTTGTGTGACTGAGTACCAGCTCTTCATAACTTTTTTTCTTAACTTCACGATCATATTTCTTTCTCTGCTCATCCCTCCTTTCCCTTTCGACGAACCACATTTTTTTTTCATTTTGTTAAGGGTATAAAGATGTAACATCGTTTCTGTGTTAGTTGTAAATCACCACACGCTGAATTACTAGACAATTTCTTCTGCCAGTGGAGGGTCTCGCTGTTAAAATGTGATGATCATGAAAAAACTTTGGCAACTTATGCTGGCAAGATGCTTTCAATCGTGGCACGGCGTGTGAATGGCCTTGTAGGAAGAAAACATTAAGGCAGCTTTTGTTTAGGTGTTTCCAAGACTGTAGGAAGTGTGAAGCTATGCAACCTTCCTTGTTTTTTTTTTTTTTGCCCCTCCTTTTATTAGTCTTTGTTTTCCTTACCCAACGTAAGTGTTGATACTACGTCGGACCGTGAGCTCCGCTTCATCCGCCACATTTAGTTACTGTCTCGTGTAAGCGCATGATAAGCGCGCAGAAGGCGGAGGAGAAAGAGGAGAAAAAAAAGCGGTAAGGCTACAATAAGTTATCTTGGCCGATCCTCCAGAATGAGTATGTGCCACAGTCGACAAACCACAAGCAAACACACAAACCAGACGTGCGTCTGGTTTGCCATCCTATGCTGGGGAAAGAGATTAGGGATGAAAAAAAAATAGAGAAAGAAGGAAACATACAAAACAGATAAACGTCAGCTTAATCTACACCACTGCGTGCGCAGGACTTCAAGGGCCCTGCGTTCAGTACCTTCAGAACAGATCTACCTTTCAGTGTAGATCCGTCGTTTTATGGTGCCTACTGAAGGCTTGCAGTAACTGGACACAGAAGGTCCGGTACCTGTTCTATAGGCTCAAAGCAAGTGTCGTGATTTCAGCCGGCTGATGAACATGAAATGAAATACAGATTGATTTACCTCACTAACATTAGCTCAGGGCGAAAAATAAATAAACACAGAAAAAAAGGCAGCTTACAGTGCTGCTTGCTGACTGCTTTGTATGATATTGATGCCCGCGCTGCCTGGGTTCTGTCCGCTTTTTATTTTTTTCTGCATTTGAACAGCCTCTTTCTCTCGACAAGAATCTTTCCAAATTCACTATTACAAGCAATTTTCAGGTAGGTGTCACTCAATATATCTTCGATTGATCTTCGCATTTAATTACAGTCATCCACGTCACTTCATATGGCGTATTCAGCAAAACAGCTGAAACCTTCGCGTTGCACGTCGCAAATTTCTTTTCGTTGCTACACTCCTTTTCTTCCCCCTCGTGACTATAACCACGAAGGAAGGAAAAAAATACAAAAAGGCCGGTAAGCTAAATAAAAACATCCCTTGTTGGGTATACCTTACGAGGAGGGAAGGTGAAAAGGCTGTATAGATATGGTAGAGCAGGGAAAGAAAAAAATATATGACGAATTAATGTGCTGGCGCGTATGCATCCGGTTTACCATACAATGCATACGCAGGTACTATTCCTGGCAAGTCGAATAACTGGCTATAGGTCTCACTGCTGTCGGTCACGTGATCATATCAACTGGTCACGTTTTTCCGCACTGTTGTTCTGCTTAAAGATAATTGGTGCAGGGTGCGCCACAAGCCCCAGTTTTTGAGCATCCCTATAGGACAGTCACCCCACGCGGGACGTCTTCACGTGATCTCGAATAAGGGAGGCCACAATTGTCACGAAGCAAGGACGTCGGTGGTGAACGACCATCGCGTGGTGAGGAACAGCGTCCGCAGGCCGCCCTCCCTGGTATTGAGCGATTTATAATGAATGGCCACGGGCCACACGCGGCTCTGCTGACATACACGTGCCGCAACTGGACCTGACTGGAACAAATGCCGTCGTGGATCTGCGCGACACACACCATTTGTCACGCCTGCAGAACGGTCTGTCGAGCCCGAGCCACTCGCTGCCGGCAAAGGACCCCCGCACCGCCTCCAGAGCAAGTCACCACTGGCTTCGACATTTCCGCGGCATCTGTTACCTACAGCCACCTTCCTCTTCAATCCCGTGTTTGTACACCACGGGTGCGAATAGACGTTATTTCTCTCTCTCTCCCCATCTCTCATTCATGCCGAAACTAATCAGTCGGCTAAGCTTACTTATCTTGATGCTTCAATGAAGATGCGTCTTTTTTATGGACTTAGACGTGAAAAAAGAAGTCCCATTGGATATGCCCTACCTGAAATTGCTTGCGCATCTACTCTGGCGGCTTGTGATGACGAGATCGAGTTCGGCCATGTTGGTTTTATTCTTTGGACGTTGTGGTTCTTCCTACTGCTTGTGGTGCATTACCATAAATAACTCAGGACAAACTTAAGCTTTTTTTTTAACTCGCAATGTATTTCAAGCTCCGTAGCATGCGACACATCATTGCAAGCGTCTTTACCAGGTTATAACATTCCAAGCATTGTTTCCCTAAAACAAGACTAAGGTAACCAGCAAAACAAAAACAACAGTGCTGAGGAATAAGAGTAGAATCGAGGTAAACCAACTTTGATATCCTTCCCATGGTTTAGAAAACAAGCTTGCAAAGAGGCAATAAATGAAGATCATACATATAAAGTAGGAATATAGGCTGTATTTTGTGTTAACGCAGGACGATGGATCGCAAGAAGCCTATAGTAGTGTTTGCTACACTTCCTAATGATTATATTCCGTCTATGTCTCAGTATTTTTATATCCAGCAGAGATTTGTTTCTTCGGACAGTAGTCAAGCGTCTAACTGATTGAGAACGAAGATGACGAATCTTCTAGATACGCTGCATTGTTGTCCTTCCTAGTACACAATGTGCAGTATCATTTCCTTCTCATCACAGGCCATATCGGGCAATCATCACTTTGCTGAATGCGTATGCTTATCGATAAGCACGACGTATAACCTTAGCCAGAGCGGTGGTATTCAGAGAACGCGCCCCGAATAGGATGCCAGATGTGACCAAGAAAGAGTTGTTATACAACATCGGGCGTGAAGCTAAGTAATAAAGACGCATGATTATTATTCGGCATAACGCTGTGTGTGTAGCTGTTATATCCATCGGTAAAAACTTTGTAGTTAGTGCTGTAACTTAGTTATCAAGACAAAATACTTTGATGCCTGGAAAAACTTGAAAATGGGACATTGGTGCCAGCACGCGTAATGCGAAAATTCACTATCATTAACGTCGTCTGATAGTACATTTTTGAACGGGGAGAATGGATACGTTAGACTGAAAAGAAAAAAGGGAGGTTGATTTCACCGTTAAAATGGCTTTTTTCATGAACCTATTGCAATTGGCAGTTAGCCTAAATGGCCTTAGTCATCGAGTCGTCTTGCACAAATGAATGATTGACTGCGTGATATTTAATGTTTGTTGCATGTATCCTCAAGCATAGGTCAGCAGAAATTGTGGAGTTCACTCCGACTCATTCATGAAATAGATTTTGCGATCAAGGCTCACTCGGATTGTGACTCACCAAATTTTGCGGAGGCAGACTCACTCAGAATCATGCTATTGATTGATTTGTAGGGTTGAACGTCCCAAAATCAGCGTATGATTATGAGAGACGCCGTAGTGGAGGGCTCCGGAAATTTCGACCACCTGGAGTTCTTTAACGTGCACTTAAAAAACTCAGAATGGTGCTCACAAATATTTTCTTCAACCATATGCTCCATCGGACTCAAACTCACAAAAATATTACTCAACCTGACTCAGTCAGGCTCAGACTCGTGGCTCGATCTGATCTGAGTGAATATGAGCAAGCTTAGCCGTCAGTTTGTTAGCCTATCGTTAGCTTGTTTGACCATAGCATCAATGCCCTTTAACACCAGCATCTCACGTAATCGGAGCTCTGCCTGGTGCTTTTTGATATAGAAATCAGCAAGCGAGTTATAAGTGGTTGAAAAAAAAGTAAGCGCAGTTTTATTGAAAGTGATGAGAACATGGGGTATATTTATCAATACCATCGCTAGAAAGTTGGCGGGTGGAGGGGGTGGGGGAGGGAAAGATTCTTCTCTACTTCCCTTCGTAATCCACGTCTCTGATTTAAAAAAACGTTGAAATGGAGTACGAACGACACTGTTTTGGGATGCGTGTGATTGGACGTGAGTATAAAAGGGATTCTAGGTGAGGCTCATATTAATGCTGCAGGTACTCAAGAAATATATCATTTGCCTCGGATTCACTTTGTCATAGATTCACTCGGTCACAGATTTACTCACGTTTTCCCATGCCAGACTTACTCGGGCTCACATTCACAAAAACTTCCTTCAGCTGGACTCACTCGAGCCGAAATTCAACAGAATATTACTCACCCGGACTCACCAAAACTTAGGCTCACGGCTCCATCCAAGGCTGAGTAAGTCTGAGTGAGTAAACTTTGAGTGAGCTAGGTTACTACCCGCAGCATCTGTACAGGCGCCCACGAAATAATTCGGAGCGCCGCACCAATGGCCAATTGTCGGCTGAGCGCAGCCGCAAAAATATACAGTCGTGATCTGCACGTGCGTGGCATACCTAGCAAGATATAGCATCACTACGTAGCATATTAATAAAGTGCTTCCCTTGCACGAAAAACCTTGTTGTTTCTCGCTCTTAGTGATGCCGCACTAAATATCCGGTGTGTAGGGGGGGGGGGGGGGGTCAATCGGGGCTTGTACGTTACCACGTGCCCACGCTCTATGCGGCAAAATTTCTAATCGCGCGTGTGGGGCTTATGGTACGACCATAACAGTCAATTTCAAGCTTTCAATTAACCTTAGCAGCTAATGATGTTAAATATATTTTAACTTTGGATTACTCTTAATTAGGCAGGACCAGTATTATTTTGGAGTCTTGACATTCAGTAGCTTCTAGTAAATTTTCACATTTGTCAGCAGAACTTAGTACGCATTCAATTGTAAGTGACTGTGTTCATTCCTTTAACATGCTTCATGAAATGCACCGTCTCATGTTCGTGTTATGGTCTTGCTAATTACTTGGATTCTTTTAAGTAGCCTTGATACTCTTGAATTTTTATTAGTTACTTTGTGCTTAATTTGTTTAATTGCCTTTATACAAGCTTCATTGAACTGGAGAACTGGAGAAGTCGGCCACTTTTCGATTTTCGCGAATGCGCACGTTCGCGGAGGTAGGTGACCAGACGGTTACATTTCAGCACTGATGAACCAGTTAATCATTTCGCTTTCAAAGATGCCGATGCTAATTAACAACCTCGGACGCGTGCGTATGGTCCACCTAAGCGCTATGTTCAGCTATGTGCGCATGCTCCACCTATAAAACGCTGTGTGCGCGTGCAAAAATACACACATAACGTTTTATGGACCACGTCCGCACAGCCAACCCCTGAAACACTAAAACTTACCCAACTTATACCAACAGAATTTATTCAAAGTAAAGTAACCCCTAACTACAAGCGCTGGGGAGCGATTTATGCTGCATAGAATTATTGAGCATGCGCAGAACCTGGAACTACTTTTTAACCGGTGTGGTGAGCCAACGAGTGATCTCCGCTTCGGCACTCCAGATTGTATTCTGGGCTCCTCTGCATACGTGATATATAGCATACAGTCTTACCTTGCTTGCGTTGGGACTGTGAGCGGCGTTTCAAAAAGACGGGTCAAGTTCCTGCACAGCACTCGCGCGAATTCTTTTGTGTTTTAACAAATTCCTTCACTTTGTCAATAGAATGGCGGAGCTCGCGAGTGACCCAGTTTTTGGTGGTGAAGAACTCGCGAAGCTGGCAGGTAATATCCGCCCCCTTTTCCTGTAAAGCTCTTTGAAGAACCATGAGCGATGTTTGTATAACAAGTGCGACGCGCTGGGCACAGAAAATTGTACAATGAATCACCTTCAAACATTTTGACCCGCAGGTCGCGGGTTCGATTCCCGGCTGTGGCGGCTGCATTTCCGATGGAGGCGGGAATGTTGTAGGCCCGTGTGCTCAGATTGGGGTGCACGTTAAAGAACCCCAGGTGGTCGAAATTTCCGGAGCCCTCCACTACGGCGTCTCTCATAATCATATGGTGGTTTTGGGACGTTAAACCCCACAAATTAACCTTCAAACATTTTCGCATACTTGAACTACAAAAGTGTTGCAGTTGGCCCGCCATGCATACAAATAGGGGAAAAAAATATGAACTGCTTTTGAAATGTTCCCTTGATCTTTCTTTTTCCTTCGACTTCTGATGAACGCAGTTATCAGGTGCGCGTCATCAAATGACATAAAAAAACGCGTAAGCCACATCGCTAAACATGTTTTAAGGGCATTATAGATATTTTCTGCGCTACGCTTGCGTTTCTCCTTTTTGCTAGCGAAGGCCCTCGTAGAGCGCACCAAAGCAATGTCTTGGTTGTAAAGCTTTAAAATGTCTTGAGTTATAACAATTAGCACACGATTGCTCCACAAAAAGATCGACATTGATTTTGAAGTAAGTGTACTGACTAGTTTCTTTTTTTCTTGGGGAAAGGGAGAGCTTGAGAAAGAGTACTTGTATTAATTGGACACCGAAATTCAGTTTCCTTCCGACCTTTTATGCGCTTTTGCTTGAGGGCAAGTCCTGCTCTTAGTACAAATTTTTTGCAGCACAGAATGAGGCACATATTACAAAACTAGAGCATAAAGTAACATAATTCCATGCTTTCATGAAGTGCACCTAAGAAAACACTTTTTGTGTGTTTTTTTTTATTTTTACGGATATACGTTCCCTTTACTTCCTCTTTTTTACCTATTTTGAGTTTTGAGTGCCTAAAGTCATTTTTCCTAGTGAACGCACATGTTCTTTTCTGTTTTGGAGTTTTTCTCTTCACAGTCAGCTCTTTTTTTTTTTTTGCTGACCTTCTTTCTATTTCTCCGTAGCCAACTTCATCTTGCTGCCAACGCTAATGGGCATCAATACATAGAAAATGATTTCTTTGCTCATGCTGGAGCGATATTGAGGTGTTTCTTCTATCCATCCTGATGCCCATACTCCGTAACCTATTTCGGATATCGCTCGACGATTGAAAGTGGACCATAAAACCACATCAACTGCCGCAGAGCTTGTCGCTATCCGAGAGGCAATAAGGTTTATTTCCGGAGAGCGACCTCGAGCCTGGACGATTTTCTGTGATGCCAAACCCGCTTTGCAAACCATTAATTGCATCAAGAAGCAAGGTCCGTATTACAGCTTGGCAATAGAAACCACAGAACTTATTCAGGTTGCTTCAACGAATGGCCATCTTATAACTTTCCAGTGGATTCCCGCTCATCGCGGCGTGATGGGAAACGAAGAGGCAGACGCTCAAGCTAAAAATGCCTTAAGCAGTGCCCCTGAAGTACGCATTGCGTTTTCACGAGCTGACACGAACGCCCTGCTTCGCTGCGTGATGCGCAGCTACACACTTCAGCACTGGACCAAACCGGAACGGCGACACCAGCGACTTCACAAATGGGACCCGGAAATGAGGTTCCGCATGCCTCCTAAATTGAAACGGCAACTCACAAGTATGATCCACCGCATTCGTCTTGGTATAGCGCACACTAGACGTTACGCACATATCATCGGTCGCAGTGACACCGGTCCTAATTGTGAACACTGTGATGTGCCAGAAACACTTGAGCACATATTTTGTGTCTGCCCAGCATACGCACGTGAACGACAAACACTGATTTCTTCTACTGAACAATATGGCAGTAGGTCATTAACTGATGAGACCATGTTGGGCCCTTGGCCAGACACCAACAGTGCAACTGCGGTCACAAGAGCAGTTATTACCTTTTTAGAAACAACTGGACTATGTGCGCGGCTATAAAATGTGTCTCAGCTAGAAAGAACACTACATACTCACCTCTCTATCTCACCATCGTCATCCATTAATCTTTCTTTTCCCCTTTCCTTTCCCCCAGTGTAGAGTAGCAGGCTAGAGCAAGCTATCGCTCAGGCCGACCTCTCTGCCTTTCTGTAAATAAACATACTTCCTTCCTTCGTTTGTCCCTTCGGAATCATATACACTGTGGTGCCCACTCCGAGGTTTACATATTATACGTACCATACAGTGTATGCGTTGGACTTGTCAGTAAGCTCCCCGACAACGTAATATTTCAGTGCAAGCTCTATCTGCGGAATCGCGCAAAACATGTTTTTTTCTTCCATTGGAGACAGTACCAGCAGAAGTCCGCGGATACCATATGTATTTTAGTGCACAGCTATAAGGCACCAGTTTGTCTGTAGAAAGATGAAGTATTCTTCCACTAAGCCAAGCCAGCGCCTCCTCCATTTTTTCAGTGGCTGGGCGAAGGATTTCAATGGGAAGCGGCTGTCAGTGCTAGTGCAGTGTTTCACCGCCAGGCGCCGCAAGTGGAGTAAAGATACCGCCGCGTCGTCTCTCACGCAAACGAATGCCGTGGCTGCATTCGAATCTGCTATATGGCTCGGTTCTCGGCTGTATTGGCATTGATTAAGATGTAATGGGAACATGGAAACGAGAATCGTGAAGCACTTGTTGTTTTGAACATCCAGCTCAATTCAAAGGTATGTGTCGTTCGCGACTATTTGTTCGAGGCGCTCGCGTTTCGTCTGCTAGCTAGGCTGATACCAAATAGTTCATGCTAGTAATCCGCAGAAGATCGTTTGGTCACAAGGGCGATCGCTTGACTGACAGTTGCATTTTTTTTGACTAACTGAAAGTCGATTTTTGAAACAAGTTTGCTAGGGGCTAATATTAAAAGCTTGGATGCCTAATGTTCCCCGATGCTTGCTACTCCCTAGTGTGATAGCACATTATGCGCAAGACTGGAGTTCGTGCACTAAATAGCACTAGATGCCACAAGACTGCTTCCAGGGATATAGGTCATCATCTGTTCCCTTCGCAAAGCATTACATGTATTGCCACCGAGAAAGAGCAAGTATCGGAAAATGAGGAACTATGGCAGGTGATTTCACCATTATAGAGCTTAAGCAACGAAATCATCGTGAAATGAAGAAAAACAGTTCTCTATACGGCGTGATTTCTGCGATAGTTGCCTATGTTTTGAACAGGCGCTGTTTAAGTCTGAAGTCTAATGCCGACTCTCAACTTCAGCCAAGGTAAAAGGCATGAAAAATGAATCCTGTGGTCAGTTGCCCGAGCCGCTGCTTGAGCTTGTCTGTGTATTCGTGGACGGTTTGTTGCAGTGTTAATATCTGGATGCTCAGTTTTGTTTGTTTCTCTTTCCCTCTGGCCTCTTAATTCGGTAGCGAGCAGAGTAGAGGCCAAATTGTGGTGCCCATGGGATACCATTCAGATTCGGTGCGTAATGTTAGCGTTGCACACAATAGTGATCGCGAGGTAGCATTGTTACTGATAGACTCATTTGTTGACTGTTCAGACGCAGCGCACTCCCGTTTTAGCGATACCAATTGCCATGTTGCCAAACGTGACGGGTAGTCTTCAGACACCACTACATATAATCTGTAAAATATTCGGCTTGTAAATGACGGCGACATATTAGAGTGTAGTACGAAGATTTATTAGGAGACCAATTGTTCTGCATGATTACTGCAAGCACGCTCCCCCCAACATCAGCGAAAGCTGCAATTTCACCAAGCTACAGCCGTACAGTGCATTAAAGCGATAGCTTTAAATGCCTCATCAATAGCGAAAATTGATCACCGGCGGCGTCCGGTGTCTTTCGCGTCTGCGGCGTGAACACGATCGAGTGATGCAAGAAATCATTACGTGAAAACGTCATCATACGACGTCACATATCATAAACGTTTGTGACGAATCGGAGGGTCGCATAATTTGTCGGCATCATATAACATCTTCGCTTGGTTGGAATGGGCCGATCATGAGAGCAGTGTATAACCAGCTGAGGGGCAGAAAGCTAGCTTTGTCTCCAATCCTTGAGGCAGTAAGAAAACCATGTTGGGCGCATAAAGATCCCCGAGGGAAGTAGGAAACCTTCAGTGCATTGAATCGGAAGAAAACGAGGATAGTTTTTGCATTCCAGTCGTCTCAGGTGAATCCATAAGAGGACCGGCGAGGTTTTTCTCTCTTTTCTCTTGTAACGAATGAGGAATAAAAAAAAGACAATCTGAATTTTTTTTCTTCAGATATGCAGAGTGACACACAGTGATAATACATTCTTATGCATGCAAATATTGAGGCTGGTATAGCTTGAAAGAGAAAATAAAACGCGAATGCAATAAAACTCGAACGCGTATATCGAAACGGATGCACGGCCTAACAGTGCCCGTTGAAAACAGCGCGCCATTCTTTCGTATTATTTTCCGTTCTCCCTGCATCCGTGAAAGCCGTCAAGAAGCACGACCGCTAATTAACTAGCATGAAAACATGAATTTGCGACCTTCATAAGACGCGCGGCCGTCCAGCGCCAGTATCGCGTTATCTACTCGCGCAGCGCCACCACGTGGCATCGGTGGTCGGAGGCAAAGCGCGGGCTCGACGGCCCGAAGAGAGCGTTTGCCCGGACACTGAAATAATAGGAGGCGCTCGCCAAGCCTGGCCTCTTTCTGTTGAAAGATGCAGCGTAAGATCACTTAGCTTGTTAAATGCTAGACCTGAACTCGGGTCGCTAATCCGCTGGGCACTTCGTTAGGTCTTTTCACTTATTCATGCCAGCCTTGAGCCAGGCGACACTCTTTTCTCTGCCGAGGCCCACTAGATTACTGTCAGTCGTTCACTATAAAAAATATCAATAAAAAATGAATAACATCCACTATTGCAAACATTTAAAAAGGTGCAAAGCCACTGTGTGAAGAGCCCAGCCAATGTGAGAAAAGCTATGTGAAGAGCGCAGGTCACAAGCAAACACTGCCACCTGGCGAACGCAATTTGAGTTCTTTCTTCGTTTATGTAACTTATGTTTTTTTTTTGCTTTCGTCCCTCTCTCTTCTTTATATATCTTTTTTCTTCTAAATCACCTCCTTTTTTTTCGTCACCTTTCCTTCTTGTCCATCGTGGTGAATTAGTGGCAAGGATGCTCGGCCGCTGACCCGATGGTGGCGGATTTGATCTAGGGTGCAGCAGTTGCATTTTTTATAAACGAAAAAAGGTAGAAGCCCGTGTAACTCTTGGATATCACTGCAAGTTAAAGCACACCAGATGGTCGCAATTTCCGGAGCTTCCAATGCGACATCCCTCATAATCCCATTGCCATTTTGGGGCGGGAAATCCCACGTACTATCACTGTTTCTTTATCACCTTCTGCAACGCCATCCCTACTTTTTTCTTCCTTGTATCAATCACTCCTACTCCCCTCGCTTCTATTTCCCAACCATCTCTCTATATGGCGGCGCTATGGTTTATCCTCTCCCCTCTTCCTTTCCCCCTCAACCTGGCTTCCCTTTCTTATACCTTTGCTAAACTATACTATATATGCAATGCTATCCCAAGCTTTATTCTCACCATCGCCCCGCCGCGGTGGTCTAGTGGCTAAGGTATTCGGCTGCTGACCCGCAGGTCGCGGGTTCAATTCCCGGCTGTGGCGGCTGCATTTCCGTTGGAGGCGGAAATGTTGTAGGCCCGTGTACTCAGATTTGGGTGCACGTTAAAGAACCCCAGGTGGTCAAAATTTCCGGAGCCCTCCACTACGGCGTCTCTCATAATCAAATGGTGGTTTTGGGACGTTAAACCCCACAAATCATTATTCTCACCACACCCCATCTTTATCTCCTTTCTACCACAGTGCTCCTCCTCGCCCTCGCTTCCATTCTTCACTACTCTGCTATACTATACTAAGCATGGCTATGCTATGCTGGAAGCTGCTTAGTACCAACAGTACCGTTTCTCGCCGTGCCGTGTTTTGCCTTCTCCTCTCCCACATTCCTTGTCCCGCATGGCTATCACGCCCAATCAACATACTTAGTTCACTTTGTGTGTTTCCGAATGCAAGCACGCAAATAACAGTGTGTACATGAGAAGTGCGACAGGGGGATAGGCTCAACGCGTAGTGCTGGCGCTGTACTCTTGCTTTGTGAGAAAATAAATCGTGAGGAGGATTTATCACGTGCAGGCAGGGTAGTAAAAAATAGAAAGGAACAACTCGTTCGTGTTGAACTCGGTGTAATTTAGAGATGCCATTTTAACGGCTCCAAAGTAAAAAATTCAAAAGAAGAACGCCACAGCCACCGTCTTCTTCAGCTATTTTCGATGGTGCTTTATAGATCATATAGCTTGGAGGGTCCACAGAAAAGTTAGTCGGTTGGCTGTCCCGAAAAGATTCTGTAAATAAGCAAGAAACTGACGGCTATCCTAGCAATTTGTCGCCTTCAGCAGCAATTTATGTGCTTTACAGATATTCATTCTAGCCAGTTTCACTACGTGTTTTAGTTACACCTCTCGCTAAACTCACGGACACGTACCATCTCAGCAGTATATTGTTCGGTAAAGTGAGGACGCATGGCACGTCGGGAACGCTTAGCGTCGTTATGCCTATGCACTAGCAGCGGAACTGTCTATTCTGCTCATTTTAAGAACCACTGAATTGCTGCGCTCGGCAGTCGTGTTACATATAGCAGCAGTGGGGAACAAGTAAGTGGCTCCACGTTTATTTCTTGTTTCTTTAGGGGCGAAGCTCTTCAAAGCAGCACCCATTCGTCCTTCGTCGTAGTAGTGCGTAACCAGTCTTACGCTTTGACCTGCAAAGTGGTGCCGGTGGGATATTTCTTCTGTGCGTTGTTCAACAATAAAGAATTCGCAGCGTGCGCATTAACTAAAAGGCGAATTTTCCTGTCTCTCATTCCCCATTAGCAGCCATTGGAATGTACAATGAGCACTATCTGACAAGAAAGGATTGCTACGTTATACTGGCTGGGCGTAACCTCCTTGGTTTTAAAAATGCTTAGCGAGCGTTGGGCCACAGGGCCATGAATACAGTTAACTAGTATATACCATGAACTCTAGGTGGTTAAAGGTGGGAAGTAGATATGAAGCGCAAGCCGTAAGAAAGTGTACGTGTGCCTCCTCTCGTTAAGTTCTTCGAATGTCCGCTGGATGGCGGTGCTTCTATATTTTGAATATATGATGAAAAGATGCGAGATAGTGGCACTTGGAGTGTTGACTACATGGACGAACAGACACACAGACAGATGCATGGACGGACACACGGATGGCTGCACGGGCGGATGGACGCATGGACGGATGCAGGGGCAGATGCATGGACGAACGCAGGAACGGGTGCACGGATGGACGTGTGGACGCACGAACAGACGCACGCATGGACGGGCGGATGGACGCATGGGTGGTCACACAGACGGACGCATGGACGGACGGAAGCAAGAACGAATGGACGGACGGATGTTTCACCCCACTCTCCATCATTCACCCCGTGGATATGCTGCCATTTTTTTTTTGATAGATTGGGAACACCTCGGAAACGAATACACGAGGATGCTCGGCGTGAGAATACCACTCCAAGAAAAACCGGTCTGGCACAACGTTTGCCAAATAGATTTTAACGGCTAGGATGATGTCCTTCGACAATCGAACACATTTTGTAAAGTCCTTCGTAGTTGGAAAAGTCTCTAGTAGCGTTATTTTGCTATAAGCAGTATTTTATCCTTGCAAGAATAAAACAAATGACGCGTACAAGTTATAAAGGGGGGCAACAAATACGTGTTGAGAATGGAAGTTCTGAGCAATATAGTATACCTTTTGACCCCAGATGCATTGCGAACTGCTGTCGGCTTGCGACATGGCACACAGCTACAGGTTGGCAGGACGCGCCCCGTCGCAGTGGTCTATAGTGGCTAAGGTACTCGGCTGCTGACCTGCTGGTCGTGGGATTAAATCCCGGCTGCAGCGGCTGCAATTTCGATGGAGGCGAAAATGATGTAGGCCCGTATGCTCTAATTTAGGTGCACGTTAAAATACCCCAGGTGGTCAAAATTTCCGGAGCCCTCTAGAACGGCGCCTCTCATCGTCATGTGGTAGTTTTGGGATGTTAAACCCTACTTATAAACCAATCAATAGGGTTGGCAGGATGCTACTGCCTAGCACTAACGGTAACCATGCAAGCTCTGTGCGTTCACGCAAATACCGTTTAGCCCAACAACACCGAAGCGCAGATTTTGCTGAGCATCCGTACCAGCGGCACGGCTGGCCCAACTGATGGCACCGGAGAGAAGTTTCTTGTTGCTCGATGATCGATGCGCGGGAAGAGAACAAGCACAACAGGCAGACGAGGACACGCGCAGAATATCTAATGGGGGTTTCTTTTCACATACCGATGGGCCAGTCATCCGCTTTGATTTGTTGCGGTTGGTGATAGGTGGTGCTGAAATAAGAACGTTAGGAAAGCTTAGTTCAAGGGTGACCACCACAAGCACAGCCAGAGACAATGCAGAAAAAAGTAACGATGTAGCGGAGTATCCGCTCAAGAGCCATCTTTGGGGGTAGGTGTGTCACTATCGCTATTTTTCGTGGATGCCACCCATGCTCGAAGCACGTGAGTTCACCAGTTAATTAAGCTTACGATCAGTAAACGCCTTCACGGAAGAAAGAATAAAAAAAAAAGAGAAAGAAAGTGAAAATGAAAAAGAAAGAAAGAAAAGAGAAAGAAAAGAATGAAAAAGAAAGAAGGAAATAAATAAAGACACAAAGAAAGAAAGAAAAAAAGAAAGAAAGAAAGAAAGAAAGAAAGAAAGAAAGAAAGAAAGAAAGAAAGAAAGAAAGAAAGAAAGAAAGAAAGAAAATAAAGTGGTAGGTAAGGCCCACACTATCGATCTCAATGTACCAAATGTGCTTTCGTTCGGGGCTTTGTATCTTGGTCACAGGGACATGAAAGTGGCCGACGTCTTGGAGGATTTCACTGAATGTTCGAAGAGATTCAGATCGTACAGCTAACTCATACTCTTATTTTCGAAATAGCGTTTCTCAAATTACCCAGCTCAGAGTCACTATCAATGTTATTACTCATCTATTCGTAGTATTTGCATTGTTTTTACATTATTACTCCTTTACTCTTTAACTAGACGACATTTAATCTGATAATCAAGAATGTTTTTTTAAAGCTACCCTGTTCCTGGCCAATACCCCATCGTGGGTGTGTGCCACTGTTTCAGATTTTACTTTACTACACACTACTTAAGGATATACCAGCGGCTCTTCACTTGCCATCTTTCCTTTTTCTATAGGGCAAGCGCTCCTAAATCTCTTTCTTCCGGCATAGCTTTGTTTCTTTAAAGGTATATACACATCGAAAAACAAAACAAAGGCAAAGCAATGAGAAGGAGCATGGAGACAATTCGTCATGACAGCCACTACATACGTAACAGGCCGACTACATTTGACATTTGTGACGTCGTAAGCACTTAAGAGGAATTTTGCTGTCCTCACGTTCTTCTTCCGTAGGTTGAGTTATTGTCGTATACCGAAGCTCTGTAGACTCTATCTTAACCTGCGCTAGCTACCCACGCAAGCTTTGAGCCCTTGGAGGTGTCGCAATTTACAGTATAAATATTTAGGCATCCCTACCCGATCATTAAAAAGATTGTAGCGTAGGATGAGATTTACGGTTGATTATTACACAACAATGGGGTATATACGAAGTGTAGTGTCTCCATTGCGAAGGAACTGTTTGTTCCTTCAATTCTTTGCAAGTGGTGCGGACAAGGACCGGCTCAGCCGGGTTAAACTTGTCGCATTTATGGTTACTTTTGCCGATCATTGGCGGCGCCTTAACTTCTCAGCGCGGAAGTTCACTTGAATAAGTCCTTGTAATTTTTTCTTTCGTCTCTGGTATTAGCCGGGTAATAACACTGCCCACTTCTTGTTTTTGTCATGCGCACTTTGCGGGAGCTCTGCGAGTTTCCGGCGGCTACATTGACAGTTAAAGGCTGGAAGTACGTCTTAACAAGAAATTTAACGTCTCCGGATGTGATATGAACTCATCGGGTACATTGGCATTGCCACATTTGTTGTTGCACTCTATACAACTGCTTCTACGACTGCCTTGCCTGGAAATGTGCGGTTGATGTTTCGCTATGCCAACTAGTGTTGCAACGGTGACACATCAACAGGGCTTACAAAACAACAAAAATGCAATATGTCTGGGGCCTTTATTTCTACATACAAAACCAAGCTCAACATGTTATTGTGGAATGTGCTTTCGTTCGTGTTAAAAGACAGCGAATCTCGTGTGGGGATGTCAGGAAAAAAGAAAAAAAAAGATGTGAGAATATGATAATGGCTTATTATTCTATCTTTGACAGACTCCTTTCGGGGCGGTGGAGCCGGGGTGAGTAGAGAAGGTTGCTTGAAATATTATGCCCTAAGACAAAGCGAGAAGCAATGCTGTACAGCATCAATTCACCTTATCTGCACAATACTGTCAGAAGATCACACCCGTTGATTGCCGCTATTTCAAAACCGGGATGGTCGGCTCCGCAAACGAACCCGCCCGCTAGCAACACACCGGATGACCCGCTGCGCACATGTTTTGTTTCTATTTTTTCTTTGTCTAGTAACCAACAAAACTTTCTTGTGATATCTTTCTCGAAGAGCAATTCACATTCGAGATAGGTTTCTAAACGAGAAACCTCGTTTTGAACCGAGAGTAGCCCCACTCCTAATCTTTGTAAGCCGGTAAGGAAAGATTCACTGCATAAAAATGAGCAAGTACGTACGTGTGTCAGGGTAAAAAATATTTATATAAACTGAGTCAAAAATATGAATGCGATTACTTTCGTCCAACTTCAGACATTTTTTTTTTCTGACGCACGTTAGCCGTTCGTAGTTGTGCGTCTTATTACGTGTCATCGCAGGATACATAGCTGTCAGTTTGGCCCTGTTGTGAACTAGCCAAAAGCGCCTTTTATTTTTTATACGTGGTGGAGACGAGATTTTACTTTTTTAATGAGAACCTGTGTTCTCAAAAGGCGACAGATCAAAGATTCGGCGCATCTAGAGCTTTTGAAGGCTTGCACTGTATGCGCGGTAGGCTTTCCTCAACACAAGTTTCCTTGAACTCTTGCGCGACAGAGCTATATCGTGCTTGTAATCCCCTTTCACCCGGCACCGTTTCTCTATATTTCAGTCGTCGCTTCCTTTGAACAGTTTATTGGTTCACAGAAGTTTGACGACCTCCGTCTGTTCTGCTTACTGGTATTTTTGCTTCTTTTTTTTAAACGTGGCCTAACGGGTCATAGCTTTTAGGTTTATTGAAAATTCACGCAGAGCGAATATGTTGCTCTTCCGTATGTTTGCCAAAACACTGATGATTATAACCAGAATAAAGGTAACTGCTGCTCACACAATCAAGTAAGTACTCTACCCGTGAACAAGAGCAACAGTCAATGCCCCTTTGAACTCTGTTGAGTGATTTAATAGGGAGGATCAATATATACTTACTGCTCTCACTTGTCGGAAAATTGGCATCTGTGAGACGTCGGCTCCATCGCTGCAAGTGCCCATGCCGAAATTGTGTCTTTTTAAATGCGGAGCATTTTTCAGCGCAGTTAGGTGACTTTGCACGTATCTATCTATCTATCTATCTATCTATCTATCTATCTATCTATCTATCTATCTATCTATCTATCTATCTATCTATCTATCTATCTATCTATCTATCTATCTATCCATCTATCTATGTATCTATCCATCTATCTATCTATCTATCTATCTATCTATCTATCTATCTATCTATCTATCTATCTATCTATCTATAACGGCCAGGAGAGCTAAAAGCCGCCTAGGACATTTAGCTCTCCCGGCTTTTTCAATAATGGTATCGACACCAAGCTTGGTATGGCATAACATGACTGTATAAAGAACGTATTTGACTATTCATAACATGAAAATTGTGATATGGATGGCATGAGTGTCATGATATGCATTTCATTGTTCAGCTGCTCCTGCCGAGCTTTCAATCACATGGCATATTGCAAAACTGGTATGGTATGACATGGTTGCATGGCAAACACAAGCGAAGGACCCTAACATGAAAATCATGACATGTGTGCCATGTAACAACATGACTACATGCCAAGCTCATGATGCGCTCGTGGGCGTTTCGCTAGCCTCACATATGCTGAATTTGGTATTGCGGCTCGTGAATAAATGATGAAGGTATGTGACTGGTGCAAACACGATAATCGTGAGATGCGTGTCATGTAGGAATATGACTGCATGCCACACTCATGATGCACTGGGAGCTGTTTCGCTAGCTTCTTTTATATCAAATTTGGTATTACGGGACGCGAATAGATGACGAAGGTATGATACCAGTGCAAACATGATAAAAATGAGATGCGTGTCATGTAACATGACTACATGCTACGCTCATGATGCGCTCTCGACCATTTCGCTAGCTTCACATGTACCAAACTTAGTATTACATGACGCAAACAGACGACATAGGTAAATGACACATACAAACATGATAATCACGACATGCGTGTCATGTAACAACATGACTACATACTACGCTGATGATGTGCTCGCGGGCGTTTCGCTAGCTTCACATATGCCAAATTTGGTATTACGTGGCGTCAATAGATCACGAAGGTATGTGACTGGTGGAAGCATGATAATCATGGGATACGCGTCGTGTGAGAACATGACTACATGCGCCAATACATTTCGGCATTACATGCTGCACGTGCTCACCGACGTTCATTCCGTTGGGTCACGCCTGCGTTGCCACGCCAGGAACCGGATATACTCGCAGGCACGCGCCGCGCTGCGTTGCTTTGACGCATGCACGTTTCAACGCATCCGGGGTCCTTCCATCACGAAAAGAGGGAGCCGCAATGTTGTCTCGGTAACACATCGGCAGTGGTGCTGAAAACGTATTTATTTATTTATTTACAGGAAATTTTCTGCGGAGAAGCTCCGAGTAGTCGGAGATGCTTGGCTTGCGGTGGGGGGCCCTTAGTCTTGAGCTCCGCTTGCAGCAGCCGCTATGCGGGCCCGGTTGATCAGACTCAACTGATCTTCCAGGTTCTGGCTGGCCAGCAGCTCCTCCCATCGCACCGCTGTTGGATTTTGTACTGGTTGTAAGGCTGTAATGGCCTGACACTCCCACGTGACGTGGTACTGAGTGGCTTTAGCTGAACACCATGGGTAGAGAGGAGAGTATTCCGAGGGGTGCATTTTACTCAGGATGTGCAAATTTGGAAACTTGCTGGTTTGGATTTGCCTCCTGCTGACCGATTCCTCTTTATTTAGTGTTCGGTGCAGTTGCGAATAAGCTTGCCTAAGTCCTCTGTAATGGTTTAGGATGGCCGAATAATCGCAAGGGACAGGAAGGAGTTCCACAGGGGGGGGGGGGGGGGGGGCGGAGTTGGAAGGTGCTCGGCTTGCATACCCTCGAGCTACCCTATCCGCGGCCTGATTCCCCCCCAGTCCCATGTGGCCCGGATTCTATATAATCCGATGCCAAATTCTAAGTGTATGTGTAATGGAATGCTCGCCAGTGTCTGTAGCGCTCATGATGACGTTGAGAGCGGGCTGGCTGATGCGCCCCTGTAGGTAGTTGCGGCAAGTTGCTTGAGAATTCGTGAGGACTGTCAGAGACCTTCGTTGTCTGTAGCCGATGGCGAGAGCGAGCGCGATGGCAGTTTCTTCAGCCTCGGTGATGTTGTGGCACCGCACGGAAGCGCTGGTGCGTCCTGTGAGTGTGTGGTCCACGACTGTGGTTACAGCCTTATTGTTTGCATGATCGTAGTTGGCGGCGTCAACATAGTACGTAGTGTTCTTGTGTGCATAAGTTCGTTCGAAGGATTCCACTCTGGCTTCCCGCCGGCCCTGATGTAGTCGGGGATCTATATTGCGGGGGATGGGAGCGACCTTATAAGTGGCACGAAGTTGGTCCGGAATGGGCTTGCGACGAGCTGCGTCGTGAAACTGGCTGATGTAGCCAAGGCGTAGGAGCAGGTCACAGCTTGTAGGTGTTTGCATGAGCCGCTGCAGTTGTGTGGCGAGTTGCACTTCACAAAGTTCTTCAAAGGTGTTGTGTAGGCCCAATGTGAGGAGCTTGCTAGGAGGAGTTCCATAGCTTGAGTGCCGCTATGTAGGCCTTGCGGAGCATTGCGACTACTTGGCCCTGTTCGCTTTTGGTGAGGTGTTGGTAGGGCAAACTGTATGTCACCTACTGACCACGAGGCTACGTATGAGTATCAGGGTGTCCTCGTCGCGCATGCCATGGTGACGAGTGGCTACACGAGATATCATTCGGGCCACTTGCAGTGTAGTGGTGCTGAGAAGGATAAGTGTGTGATTCACATGGTGGTTCGACTGTACCCATATGCCTAATATTCGAATGGTGGATTTCTTTGGGATTTGTTTGCCAGCAAGGACAACTTGGAGGCGGGAGCCTTGGTTGTTCTGCGCCGATGGTGGGAGCTTGCATCGATAATATCGTAGAAGCTCAGATTTTTTCTGTTGCACAGGCCAGGCCTCATGCCTGTTCGACGCATGTGGCTGCCTGCTGCAGGCTATATTCTTTTTCTCCAAGGGACCCCCGCGGGGCCCAGACGGTGATATCGTCCACATACATTGCGTGATGGATGCCATCGATGCGGTGGAGGTCATGTGCCAGGCCAACCATAGCTACATTGAAGAGTAGCGGGGAAATCACTGAGCCCTGCGGGGTGCCCTTGTTCGGAACCCTGATAACATGTGATCGGATGGAGCCGAGACCGACTGTAGCAGTGCGGTCCGACAAGAAGGCCTGAACGTAACTGTAGACGCGCTGCCCACAATGAAGAGCCTCGAGGCCCTCAAGTATGGCCTGGTGGATAACGTTGTCATATGCACCCCTCATGTCTAAAGTCAAGATAATGTTTTCTTCTTGCTGGGGGGCGTTATCAATGACTTTTAATTGTAGCAGTACAACCCTGCATTGAAAGATGTGCCCGGAACCCGTGCATTGAGTGCGGGAAAAGCTCTTGTCCTCGAGATAATCTTGCACACGATTAGTGATGACGCGCTCGAAGAGTTTATCAAGGCAAGAAGTGAAGGATATTGGTCGGAGGTTTTCGATCTGAAGTTTTTTGCCCGGCTTCGGTATCATTATGACCTCCGCGTGTTTCCATTTAGGAGGAAGCGTGCCACGCTGCCAATGATCATTGAAAAACGCCGAGATTTCTTGTACGGCGCTGTCGTTGAAGTTCCTGTAACGCATCGGCGCGACATGCAGAATGTCGCATTTCGTGCCGGTTGCCGTCGGGCCGCACCGACAAAGGCTACTCGCGCCTGGCGTCAGACTATAGAGTGCTTGCGTTTTGCTAACGTAGCGTCGCTGTGCCCAGCGTGCGCGTGCGTCAACGCTACATTGCAGTATATTGGGCCCTTCATCATGCGCTCGCGGCCGTTTTGCTAGCTCCACATATACCAAATTTGGTATCCCGTGACGTGAATAAATGACGAAGGTAAACGACACATCCAAACATGATAATCATGACACGGATGTCATGTACAGCATCATTTCCCTCCACCTCGTAACGTTGTGCTGATTATAAAGTGACATATCAACCTTTCTCATTCATGTTTCGCATATCATCGATTCCCACTTAACATGGGATATGTCAATTTTATTTTTCTCCGGTGCCCTCTTCTGCATAGCGTTCAAGGGATTCAAGTGAATCTTGTACGAACATGCAGACGAATATTTCTCTCTGAACAGAAGTAGCCAGAAGCATACAGCGGCCATGTTGGACTACTTTTGCGGTTCTTAGTATGTTGTTCGTTCTCTTCGAAATATTACAGACTATTACTTATGGCAGCGACTCCTGCAATACAGTGCCCCAACCATATTATAGAAATATCGCTATTTGATTTCTGGTGCGTGCCCTGTGTGCTCTTTTTTTCGGGCTTCCTTTGGCTCCATGCTGGTTCATCAAAAGGGAACCTGAACCAACTGCCCAAACATGCCATAATGTTTCTGTTTTTGGTTACAAATGTGACCCTTCAGCCAATACAATATGCAGCCATTAAAACATCTCTGATAAGTGTCGATAAAACATGCCCTTGTTCGTACTATACGCATCGTAATAGAGTCAAACACGCATAGCACGACGCCTTTTTAACAATACATCTGTTATAAACAATAATACGCCGCTTCACTATCAAGCTTTGTGTACTTTCTCTGATAAATTAACACATTTACCAGAATTTCTACATGCTGCATTATCGGGAACAACAACGAAGTCTGGCTATTGGGTGTCCATGCCTGAATAAAGTGAGAAATTCCTGAGTAAAAAAAAAGAAAAGGAGAAATTCATGATGCTGTACTCCCACCCCGAACCCAACTGTTTTCGAGTGCCCCTTCCAAATTTTTTTAAGGTGCTACTAATGACTGTTAACTTTCTTCACACCCACCGAGTTTAAATACATTTAATAATGGTGTTGCGCATATGCAACATCGCATTGCCAACTAAACAAAATATGAAAGTTAAACCAGAACATGAATAGACGACAATATCTGCCGAACAACAAGGTTCCGCTGATGTTGCCAAGCCAGTTGTAGCAATTTATTTATTTATTTATTTATTCGTTTATTTATTTATTTGCTTATTCAATTATTTACAAAGAAAAGCAGACCATAAATACCCATTCGGATGTCCCGAAAAAAACTATAGGGGAGCCTGCTAACGAGAAATAAACGGTGTCTACATTAATCTCTGTCAATAGTGAGTCATGTATTTTATGCAGCGTCAAGTGCGTAAATGGCAAAGCAACAAACTAATCATAAAGAGTACGTGTTTGATAATCAGATAGATAAATAGGAAGAACAAAAAAAAGCAGAATAGAAGAAAGAATAAATATATTTAGCCAAAAATTAGGCAAGGATAAATGTCACGTCAACCAGCAATGTGGAGACGCATGAAACAGGCAAAATTCAGGAACTTAGAGATTGCCAACAGTACAATGAAAAAAGTTCTGTATGAAAAACAACGTAATAATTTATATGCGTGTGGCAAAGTCCTAATTAAATGTTCCTTAATTCTTCCTTTGAATGATGATTGTCCCTGCCATCGTTCGTCTCAAACGAAGCTCTCGTAAAAGCGTTATCCCCATATGGCAAGGTCCTCACTGTCACCATTGCTTTGATGAGCGGGCGACGCGGCTTACTCGCTGGAACGCGGTATGTCCGACTGGAGATGAACACCGCTAGTCCTGTGCCGAACTACCTGCGCATCTCCGGTCACCGTGCCACGTTCGACTACCGTGGCGACTACCATGTCGAAGATGCGGCTCGGGGGACCATCTACGAGCCCAGTGCACAACACCGTATTGTGGTCGCTGCGGTGTTCACGGTCACGTTAGTGAAGGATGGGACCGCCCGTGTCGACGCTGCGGGGACGGCCACCCAACTGTGGTTTGCCCTGTCCGCGGCTCTTACTCAGACGCTGCCGCTGGTGCCTTTCCACCACTGACACCGGCAACGGAACCAACTACCGAGTCGGGGGACGCGGAGGAGGTCACCGACGCTGTGCTGGCCTCACCCCTACCAGTTCCTTCAAACGAAGCGCACAGCGAAAGCGCGATTGTCGATGCGACGCTTGGCGCGTCGGCCTCCCCGCTGGTGCAGGAACCGTGCGCTTCGAAAGACGCAACGCACTGCCCTGAAAACGGCGTCGGCGTCTCTTCTCTGACGCCACTTGATGTTCAGTGTACAAATGACCCCAGTTCTCAGGCGGCTGCTGTTGAAGTGAACCCCACGACTCCTGTTATACCGTAAAACAGTGCCGAAAATACCACAGCCTCTTCTGTTGCTGCCGCTCCGACCACTTCGGCGCCGCGTCGTACACGTAAAAAATCGCCCACACAAAGGGTGCCAACACCGGCCTGCCGAGGCGTGAACAGTGCTACCTGCATCAAGGACGTGGATCCAAGCCTGCCGGTAGCTCAGTCCCTACCTCCACAGGATATGTCTTCTGTAGACGGCTTCCGCCTGGGACTGGTTAGTAGCAACGTACGGTCTATCCTTGCCGAATTCGACGTCGAATTGGGAGCTCAACGTGAAACCGAGATAGGGCACACTTCCAGCTCTTGCTCCGATGAACGCAGTGATTGCCGTGGTAAATCCCAGTGGTCCAAAAAAAAAAACTCGGCCCTCTTCCGAAAGGTCACACAGTGCGTTGTGATTCGGTTGAGGAAGTGTCCCCTGGACATTTTATAGGACACCGTCTAGAACTATGCGCCCAGGTTAGCCTTTACTTTTAATTATGGCTAGTACACTGCATATTATTTCATTGAACGTTCAAGGTTTTTGAAGCTGCATTTCCGCTGGAGGCGGAAATGTTGTAGGCCCGTGTGCTCAGATTTGGGTGCACGTTAAAGAACCCCAGGTGGTCTAAATTTCCGGAGCCCTCCACTACGGCGTCTCTCATAATCATGTAGTGGTTTCGGGACGTTAAACCCCACATATCAATCAATCAATCAATCAATCAATCAAGGTATTCGAAGTCTGGAAAAGCAGGCTGAAGTGATTAGTGTCGCCCGTGCTGCGAATTGTGATGTTTTGTGCTTGCAAGAAACGAATTTCTTCTTGCTATCCGACGTCCTTGCTTTTAAACGAAAGTTCAACCTAGATCGTTATTTCTCTTTGACTACATCTAGTTTTACGAGAGTAGGTATTATTATTTGTAATCAGGCTTTATTACGTGATTATCAAGCTTTTTACGATGGTGTGGGCAGGGCTTTAGCTTTACACTGCAGTTACTTTTTTTTTCAGATTAAGGATACCGTGTGTGTCTGGGCCATCTCAAGCTAGACAATATAATCACTTCTTTAGAGACCTGGATGTTTTTTTTCTTGACGTTCGTAATGTCATTCTAATTGGTGACTTTAACTGCGTTCTAAATACGCAAACTGATGTACAAAGTCCTGGCTGGGGCCGGTCTGCTTGGAATTCAGGTGAGCTGCGACGCCTTGTCCACTACTTTACATTACTAGACGCGCACAATGTAGTGCACACCGTTGTTCGAACATGGTGACGCGGACGATCCTCCAGCAGGCTCTACAGGACCTATATCCCACGTGCGTTAGAGGCGTTTGTCTCTGATATTTGTGCGTTCCGTCCTTTCCACCTTCTCCTGTGTACGTATCGGATGATCGGCTTATTGTGTTGAAGCTCGAAGTTCTATTTTTTCTTTTTCGGAAAAGCCATGGCGTCTTGGTGTTCGCGTCCTGCAGGACGCGCGCTCAAGATCAGATTTGTCACGCGCAATACGTGTGTCACTCACGGCCTCTGGTCCTGAAGATTGGGATGCGCTTGAAACACAGTGGCGCCTGCGCTGCGCAGTGGAGGGGCGTTCGCTTCGTCGACGTGTTTCTGAAGACCTTGCTGATACTGCGATGAAGTTACGCATTGCTTTGCACGCCGAAATGCCTTTTCCTCTGACGGGCGAACAAACGAACCGACGAAAAAAAAACTTTATTGGAAAAAAATATTGGCAGATCCTACGTACATGATATGAGAAGCACGAATGAGAAATGTTGATTTGTCACTTCAAAATCAGCACAACGTTACCAGGTGGAGGTAAGTGATGCCGTATTGACTTCCGTGCCATAATTATCATGTTTGGATGTTGTCACAGAACGAGCGCTAAAAATGGGCGCGCCGCCAAATTCTTGCGATAACGGGCGGGAGAAACGCCCCGAGGTCAAAAGAAAAAAAAAGAAAACAAACATCCAAGGCTCCCCGGGCGCGCGCTCTCCCCGCGGAAGCGTGGCTTCGCCGACGAACCTCCTCACCCCACAGCGGCGGCTGGGCAAGCACTGGAAAGTTCCAGAAGGAAATAGGCGTGGTCATACCGAGTTTAGTCATCTGTCAGGAACGGGCCCCGCACAGTCTCGCGCCTCTCCCCAGCCTTCGCTGCGTATCGCGCCGACGAAATGACGAGAACTTTCTGGAATGTGGCGCGGAAGGTAATTAATCCAGCGGCCGAGACGAGAGAGCAGGAGAAGACGGAAGTGAGCGCCAGAGCGCGTAGGGATTCCGCCGTGTAGTCGGCGAAGGTTTTGTCCGTAGAGACAAAGCAGGAGATGAAGAGGATTTCCACCTGAGGGGTGACGACTCGAGCTACAGGCAAGAGTGTGTGTTTACCGCTATCGAGCGAAGACGCGTGGCGACAGCTGCGTGTGTGAAGCCGACGTGTTCGGGCGAAGAAGTTTGAAGCTTGGAGAGTGGCCTATTGAAGACATGAGGTTTCCTGGAAGAGAAACTTCGAGGGCGCGGAACGACAACAACGCTGGACTTTGAGTGAGTGATTCTCGGAAGAGTATCATCCAGACTTTTGTTCCAAGAACTTTGGACTGGTGTCACAGAACGAGCGCTAAACAAGAGCGCGCCGCCAAATCCTTGCGACAACGGGCGGCAGAAACGCCGCGAGGTAAAAAGAAAAAAAAAAGAAAGCAAACATCCAGGGCTCCCGGGCGCGCGCTCTCCCCGCAGAAGCACGGCTTCGCAGACGATCCTCCTCACCCCACATCTGCGGCACAGCAAGACCGCGATTTTTCTCGAACGAACGGGGCGGGGTCAGACCGAGCTGAGTCATCCGACGCGGAGGGCAGACAAACCGTCTCCCCTCTCCCCAGCCTTCGCTGCGTATCGCGCCGACGAAAGGACGAGAAAGATCTGGAAAGTCGCGCGCAAGGTATTTAACCGAGCAGCCGAGACGAGAAATCAGGAGGTGACGGAAGTTAGCGCCGGAGCGCGTAGGAATTCCGCCGTGTAGTCGGCGAAGGTTCTGCCCGTAGTGACAGAACAGGAGGAGACGGAAGTGAGCGCCAGAGTGCGTAGAGAGTCCGCCGTGTAGTCGGCGAAGTTTGTGGTCCGTAGGGACGGCTCGAGCTACAGGCAAGAGTGTGTGTTTACCGCTATCGAGCGAAGACCCGTGGCAACCGCTGCGAGTGTGAAGCCGACGTGTTCCGGCGGAGAAGTTGAAGTTGGAAGAGTGGCCAATTGAAGACGGGAGGTTTCCTGGAAGAGAACTTCGAGAGCTGCGGAACGACAACAACGCTGGACCTTGAGTGAGTGATTCTCGGAAGAGTATCATTCAGACTTTTGTTCCAAGGACTTTGGACTGAATAGGTTTTATATCTCTTTGGTCTTTAAGTGTCTTGGTTGTTCAATGCATGCGACTGCATCGTAGTGCGTATTGTTGTCTGTGTCCGTTGTTTCAAGTGTGGTTGATTGTACTGTGTAGTACATTGTTTGTTTGGTGGCGTATTGTATGTAACTATTGTGGAGTGTGCATACGTGTGTATTGCGTTTTGATCTGCCGTTAATGAGAATATAATTTTGTTTGTTTATCAACTCTCGGCTCTGTCTTGTTCTTTGGGCCACAGCCGGCGTCCGCTGGCGCACCAATAAGGACCACTTCTAAATTGTCCACGCTTTCGTGGTGTGGTTCGGGGGGGCCGATACTTCGGCTCTTGGAATTAGCCCGGCGATCGCCTCCCTAATAACGGGACAGGTGTGACAACTAATCTGGCGTCCGCGACAGGACCTTTTGGTGCACAGTGTGTCCAAAGTAGTGAGAAAGAGCCTCGAGTTGCTGATTGTGCTGTCGGAACGATTTTGTGTGTTGTTCAGTGTTCTCGTTAACGAGTGCAGGGGAGTGTTCCGATAGACTGATTTAGGCAGATACTTTTTGCACGCGGCAAGGTTGTATTTGCGAGTTGCGAGACACAATGGATCTCGAAAAGTTAGTAGCGCTTGGTGAGAAGATGGGTCTTTCCGGCGCCGAACTACGGAAATGGGTAAGCCAGAAGGAGAAAGAGGCGGTGGAGAGAGAGAGGTTGGCGGCAGAGAGGGCCAAGGAAGAAAAGGCAGCTGAGTTGGATAGAGAAAGGCTGGCCGCTGAAAGGGCGAGAGAAGAAAGAGAAGCAAAGGAGCGACAGCTGAAGGAAGAAAGAGAGCAGCAATTGAAGTTGGAGCTGGAGAGAGAGAAGTTGGCAGCCGAAAGGGCGAGAGAAGAAAGAGAAGCGAGGGAGCGCCAGCTGAAAGAAGAAAGAGAAGCGGAGATGGCTGAAAGGGAACGGCAGCGGCAGCACGAAATTGAACTCGAGCGGCTCCGTTTGCAACAGCGAAACGAAACTCCCGTCCAAGCTAGGGTTGAAAGCAGCGAACGGGAAGATCACGGCTTCCGCTTGAACCCAAGCAAGCTGCTCGTAGCATTTGATGAAAGGAAGGACGACCTAGACGCGTACCTCCACAGATTTGAGACGATTGCGAGGAGCCAGAATTGGCCGGAACAGCAATGGGCAACTGCTTTGAGTACCTGCTTGAGTGGTGAAGCGCTCAGTGTGTACGGTAGGCTGACGCCGACCGATGCAGCCAACTACGCAAAGGTGAAGGCTGCTTTGTTGAAGCGATTTAGATTCACTGTGGAAGGATTCCAGGACAGATTTCGGACAGGAAAGCCAGCTGATGGGGAGACGGCTACGCAGTATGCCGCTCGACTTTGCCATTATTTCGACAGATGGATTGAACTTTCAGGGACAGCGCAGGAGTACGATGAGCTTAGAGAGCTGCTAATTAGAGAACAATTTCTTACTAGTTGCCACCCAAGCCTATCACTGTACTTAAAAGAGAGGAAGGCTGACTCACTCGAAGGAATGCTTGAATTGGCTGATCAATTCTTGGAAGCGCAAGGTGGAACTAATTTGGCCAAGGTAAAGAAGGAGTGTCCCGATGATTCGAAGAAATTGGCTCCAGAAGAAAAGAAGCGTGCACCAGAGAGCATTCCGCGATGTTTTCTGTGCAACCGAGTGGGTCATCGCGCGAAAAACTGTCGAACGATCTTTACGAGCCCTACGGTTGTAAAATGTTTTAAGTGTGGTCAGACTGGGCACAAAGCAGATGCTTGTCGGAACGGAGTGAGTCAAACTCACCAGGTATCCTGTGTTCAAGCAGCACCGAAATCCGATAATAATGCCGTCACCGACGGATTCGTAGAATTGAAAAATGGGGAGAAAATTCCTATTGTTGGTGCTGTAATGTCAAAACAGCCAACCGGTGTTACGAAAGGAATGCCAGCGCGGCCTGGAAAAGTTGCGGGCAAAAAAGTTACGGTGTTAAGAGATACCGGCAGTTCCACTGTTATCGTGCGGAGAAATTTGGTACGGGAAAGTGAGTTGACAGGCAGAACGAAGCCGGTTTGCCTAATTGACCGTACGGTCCGGATGCTTCCCGAAGCAGAAATTGAGGTTGAAACCCCGTACTTCAGCGGGAAGGTTACTGCTTTATGCATGACGACCCCCCTGTATGACCTTGTCATCGGAAACATCGACGGGGCGCGAGGGCCAAGTGATCCGGAATGTTTGGGAGAAGACCCGAAGATAGAGCCCTCGCCAACACAGCGGCCGCGAGATACAGTGGAGGAGCATCCCGTGACGGGTCTCACTAGAGCCCAAGGTGAAGCTGCGGCGCAAGAGACAGCGAAGGAGAAGACGATCGTGTCGAATCAGTTCACGGGCCGAGCAACCGGACTTAAGTCGGCACGACCTCAACCGACCGACAGTGTAAAGGAGACGGAGTTGGCCAGCCGGGAAAAATGTAGAGGCATTATCAAGCGGGTAAATAAACAGACAGGACCCGTCGAATGTAATGACGCGTTAACGGTGTCGGAAGAGACAACGATGGCTGAGACGACGCCTCAGATATCGTCGTGGGAAAGGGCTCGCCGAAAAAGAACGTGGAAACACAAGAATAGATCGAGCGAGCACCGCAAAAAGGGGCGCAAGCGCTGTTCGAAGTACACAAGATAGGTGCTGAGGTGGAATCAGAATGTGTTCGGCAGGGCTGAGTGACATATGTTGAGTTAATGTTCTTGTTATCCTGTGTCTCAAGTGTATGTCGAGCGAGTCAGTGTTCTGTGCGATGGTGTGATGTATAGTGTTGTATAATTGTTGGATAGACAGAACTTTGTACGTTTGTATTGTTTAGAATGTGTGATGAAGTGTTGTAGGCATGTACATGTGGCTATATTTCATGTGTTGTGGAATTGAACTACAATGTACGATTGTATTGAGAGATATATTGTGAATGTGAAGTGTCAGGAGCGACGGATTGTGTTACAGTCTGTGAGAATGTGTGGTGACTGTTCGCGCTCGTTTGTGTGGTTTTGAATATTATGAGATAATATTCTTAAAGTGGGGGGCAGTGTCACAGAACGAGCGCTAAACAAGAGCGCGCCGCCAAATCCTTGCGACAACGGGCGGCAGAAACGCCGCGAGGTAAAAAGAAAAAAAAAAGAAAGCAAATATCCAGGGCTCCCGGGCGCGCGCTCTCCCCGCAGAAGCACGGCTTCGCAGACGATCCTCCTCACCCCACATCTGCGGCACAGCAAGACCGCGATTTTTCTCGAACGAACGGGGCGGGGTCAGACCGAGCTGAGTCATCCGACGCGGAGGGCAGACAAACCGTCTCCCCTCTCCCCAGCCTTCGCTGCGTATCGCGCCGACGAAAGGACGAGAAAGATCTGGAAAGTCGCGCGCAAGGTATTTAACCGAGCAGCCGAGACGAGAAATCAGGAGGTGACGGAAGTTAGCGCCGGAGCGCGTAGGAATTCCGCCGTGTAGTCGGCGAAGGTTCTGCCCGTAGTGACAGAACAGGAGGAGACGGAAGTGAGCGCCAGAGTGCGTAGAGAGTCCGCCGTGTAGTCGGCGAAGTTTGTGGTCCGTAGGGACGGCTCGAGCTACAGGCAAGAGTGTGTGTTTACCGCTATCGAGCGAAGACCCGTGGCAACCGCTGCGAGTGTGAAGCCGACGTGTTCCGGCGAAGAAGTTGAAGTTGGAAGAGTGGCCAATTGAAGACGGGAGGTTTCCTGGAAGAGAACTTCGAGAGCTGCGGAACGACAACAACGCTGGACCTTGAGTGAGTGATTCTCGGAAGAGTATCATTCAGACTTTTGTTCCAAGGACTTTGGACTGAATAGGTTTTATATCTCTTTGGTCTTTAAGTGTCTTGGTTGTTCAATGCATGCGACTGCATCGTAGTGCGTATTGTTGTCTGTGTCCGTTGTTTCAAGTGTGGTTGATTGTACTGTGTAGTACATTGTTTGTTTGGTGGCGTATTGTATGTAACTATTGTGGAGTGTGCATACGTGTGTATTGCGTTTTGATCTGCCGTTAATGAGAATATAATTTTGTTTGTTTATCAACTCTCGGCTCTGTCTTGTTCTTTGGGCCACAGCCGGCGTCCGCTGGCGCACCAATAAGGACCACTTCTAAATTGTCCACGCTTTCGTGGTGTGGTTCGGGGGGGCCGATACTTCGGCTCTTGGAATTAGCCCGGCGATCGCCTCCCTAATAACGGGACAGGTGTGACAACTAATCTGGCGTCCGCGACAGGACCTTTTGGTGCACAGTGTGTCCAAAGTAGTGAGAAAGAGCCTCGAGTTGCTGATTGTGCTGTCGGAACGATTTTGTGTGTTGTTCAGTGTTCTCGTTAACGAGTGCAGGGGAGTGTTCCGATAGACTGATTTAGGCAGATACTTTTTGCACGCGGCAAGGTTGTATTTGCGAGTTGCGAGACACAATGAATCTCGAAAAGTTAGTTGCGCTTGGTGAGAAGATGGGTCTTTCCGGCGCCGAACTACGGAAGTGGGTCACCCAGAAGGAAAAAGAAGAAAAAGAGAGGGCCAAAGAAGAAAAGGCAGCTGAGCTGGAAAAAGAAAGGCTGGCGGTCTAAAGAGCCAAAGCGGAAAAAGGAGCTGAGTTGGAACGAGAGAGGTTGGCAGCTGAGAGAGCCAAGGAAGAAAAAGCAGCTGAGTTGCAACGAGAGAAGTTGGCACCCGAAAGGGCGAGAGGGGAAAGAAAAGCGGAGATGGCTGAAAGGGAACGGCAGCGGCAGCACGAGATGGAACTCGAGCGGCTCCGTTTGCAACAGCGAAGTGAAACTCCAGTCCAAGCTAGAGTTGAAAGCAGCGAACGGGAAGATCATGGTTTCCGCTTGAACCCAAGCAAGCTTCTTGTAGCGTTTGATGAAAGGAAGGACGACCTTGACGCGTACCTTCACAGATTTGAGACGATTGCAAGGAGCCAGAATTGGCCAGAACATCAATGGGCAACTGCTTTAAGTACCTGCTTGAGTGGTGAAGCGCTCAGTGTGTACGGCAGGCTGACGCCGACCGATGCAGCCAACTATGCAAGGGTGAAAACTGCTTTGCTGAAGCGATTTAGATTTACTGTAGAAGGATTCCGGGACAGATTTCGGACAGGAAAGCCAGCTGATGGTGAGACGGCTACACAGTACGCCGCCCGTCTTAGCCATTATTTCGACAGATGGATTGAACTTTCAGGGACAGCGCAGGAGTACGATGAACATAGAGAGCTCCTAATTAGAGAACAATTTCTTACTAGTTGCCGCCCAAGCCTGTCGCTGTACTTGAAAGAGAGGAAGGCTGAGTCACTTGAAGGAATGCTTGAATTGGCTGATCAATTCTTGGAAGCGCAAGGTGGAACTAATTTGGCCAAGGTCAAGAAGGATTGTCCCGATGATTCAAAGAAATTGGCTCCCGAAGAAAAGAAGCGTGCACCGGAGAGCACTCCGCGCTGTTTTCTGTGTAACCGAGTGAGTCATCGCGCGAAAAACTGTCGAACGATCTTTACGAGCCCTACGGTAGTAAAATGTTTTAAGTGTGGTCAGACTGGGCACAAATCAGACGCATGTCGAAACGGAGCGAGTCAAACTCACCAGGTATCCTGTGTGCTAGCAGCACCGAAATCCGATGATAATGCCGTCACCGACGGATTTGTAGAGTTGAAAAATGAGGAGAAAATTCCTATTGTGGGAGCTTTAATGTCAAAACGGCCAACCGGTGTTACGAAGGGAATGCCAACGCTGCCTGGAAAGGTTGCGGGGAAGAAGATTACGGTTCTAAGAGATACCGGTAGCTCCACGGTTATCGTGCGGAGAAATTTGGTACGGGAAAGTGAGTTGACCGGCAAAACGAAACTGGTTTGCTTAATTGACCGTACAGTTCGGATGCCTCCCCAAGCAGAGATTGAGGTTGAAACCCCATACTTCAGCGGGAAGGTTACTGCTTTATGCATGACGACCCCCCTTTACGACCTTGTCATCGGAAACATCGCCGGGGCGCGAGGACCGAATGATCCGGAATGTTTGGGAGAAGACCCTAAGATAGAGCCCTCGGCAACCCAGCGACCGCGAGATACAGTGGAGGAGCATCTCGTGACGGATCTCACTAGAGCCCAAGGTGAAGCCGCGGCGCAAGAGACAGCGAATGAGAAGACGATCGTGTTGAATGAGTTCACGCGCTGGGCAGCTGGACGTACGTCGGCCCGACCCCAACCGACCGACAGTGTAAAGGAGACGGAGTTGGCCAGCCGGGCAAAATGTAGAGACATGATCAAGCTGGTAAATAAACAGACAGGACCCATCGAATATTATGACCCGTTAACGGTGTCGGAAGTGACAACGATGGCTGAGACGCTACCTCAGATACCGTCATTGGAAGGGGCTCGCCGGAACAAAACGAGCAAAAACAATAAGAAAAGATCGAGAGAGCACCGCAAGAAAGGGCGCAAGCGCCACTCGAATTACACAGGATAGGTGCTGAGGTAGAATCGGATTGTGTTCGGCAGGGCTGAGTGACATATGTTGAGTTAATGTTCTTGTTATCCTGTGTCTCAAGTGTATGTCGAGCGAGTCAGTGTTCTGTGCGATGGTGTGATGTATAGTGTTGTATAATTGTTGGATAGACAGAACTTTGTACGTTTGTATTGTTTAGAATGTGTGATGAAGTGTTGTAGGCATGTACATGTGGCTATATTTCATGTGTTGTGGAATTGAACTACAATGTACGATTGTATTGAGCGATCTATTGCGAATGTGAAGTATCAGGGGCGACGGTTTGTGTTACAGTCTTTCAGAGTGTGTGGTGACTGTTCGCGCTCGTTTGTGTGGTTTTGAATATTATGAGATAATATTCTTTGAGTGGGGGGCAGTGTCACAGAACGAGTGCTAAAAATGGGCGCGCCGCCAAATTCTTGCGATAATGAGCGGGAGAAACGCCGCGAGGTCAAAAGAAAAAAAAACATCCAAGGCTCCCCGGGCGCGCGCTCTCCCCGCGGAAGCGTGGCTTCGCCGACGAACCTCCTCACCCCACAGCGGTGGCCGGGCAAGCACCGGAAAGTTCCAGAAGGAAATAGGCGTGGTCATACCGAGTTGAGTCATCTGTCGGGAACGGGCCCCGCACATTCTCGCGCCTTCGCGCAATACTTCGGCCCTTGGAATTAGCCCGGTGATCGCCTCCCTAAATAACGGCACTGGTGTGACAGATGTGTTGTTTATTTTCGTCATCTATTCAGGTCACGTGATAACAATTTTAATGCAACTAGAGCTAGCAAAACGGCTGTCAGCACGCTATGAGCCTGGTATGTTGTCATGTTCATACATGACACGAGTGTCAGGATTATCATGTTTGCACCAGTCATATATTTTGTCATCCAACAACGTCACGTATAACCAAATTCGGTGTAGTTGGAGTTAGCAGAACGGCCACGAGCGCATCATGAAGAGCCCAATATACTCCAATGCAGCGTTGACGCGCGCGCACGCTGGGCACAGCGACGCAATGTTAGCAAGACTCTAGCACTCTATATAGTCTGACGCCAGGCGCGACAAGCGTTCGTCGTCGCGGCCCGACGGCAACCGGTGCGAATTGTGACATGCGGCATTTCCCGCCGATTCGTTACCCAGACAACACTGCGTCTTCATTTTAGGGGCAAAGCTCCTTATAACGGCACCCGTTCGTCCCCCGTAGGATGTAACAAGTATAACATTTTGACGGTGAGAGACTTCTTCTGTGCATTGTTGAACAATAAAAAATAGTGCTCAATGTACATGTCAATGGCTGCTAATGATAAATGAGAGACAGGAGCATTCGGCTTTTAGTTAACGCGCAGGCTGCGATCACCATTAGCAGCCATTGGCATGTACATTGAGCACTATTTGACAAGAAATGGTTGCTACGTTATACTCGCTGGGTGTAACCTCCTTAGCTTTAGAAAGGTTTAGCGAGCGTTGAGCCGCAGTGCCATGCATACAATGTACTTGTATATACCATGAATGAACTCGAGGTGGTTAAAAATGGGAAGTAGATACGAAGCGCAAGCCGTAGGAAAGTAAAAGCTGAATTCTCCGCCTCTCATTTCCCATTAGCAGCCATTGGCATGTACATTAAGCACTATCTGACTGAAAAAGTTTGCTACGTCATACTCGCTGGGCGTAACCTCCTTGGTTTTCGAAAGGTTTATCGAGCGTTCAGCCGCAGTGCCATGAATACAGTGAACTAGTATATACCATGAACTCGAGGTGGTTAAAGGTAGGAAGTGGACCCGAAGCGCAAGCCGTAAGAAAGTGTGCGTGTGCCACCTCTCGTTTAGTTCTTGGAATGTCCACTGGATGGCGGTGCTTCTATATAGGGACTATATGATGAAAAGATGCGACATGGTGGTACTTGGAGTGTTGAATAGATGGACGAACGGACACATTGACAGATGCATGGATGGACGCATGAACGGACGCAGGGGCGGCTGCATGGACGAACGCAGGGACGGACGCACGAAGAGACGCACGCACGGACGGGCTGATGAATGCATGGACGGTCACACTGACGCACGCATGGACGGACGGAAGCAAGAACGAATGGACGGACGAATTCTTCGCCCCACTCTCCATCATTCACTCCGTGGATATGCTGCCATTTTTTTTCGGGACGGAGGGATGCTGGACGTGCTGAAAAGCACATGCGTCAAAGGAATGCCGCGTGGCGCGCGCCTGCGAGTATATGGCAAGACCGGCGCCTGGAGTGGCAACGCCGTGAGACGCGACGAAAGGAACGCCGGCGAGCATGCGCACCTCGTCACGTCAAAATGTATTAGCACCTTGACTTTGGCATGTACTCATGTTCTCACATGACACGCATCTCATGATTATTATGTTTGCACCAGTCACATACCTCCGTCATCCATTGGTGTCACGTAATAATTGATTGATTGATGTGTGGGGTTTAACGTCCCAATACCACCATATGAATATGAGAGACGCCGTAGTGGAGGGCTCCGGAGATTTCGACGACCTGGGGTTCTTTAACGTGCACCAAAATCTGAGCACACGGGCCTACAACATTTCCGCGTCCATCGGAAATGCAGCCGCCGCAGCCGGGATTCAAACCGGCGACCTGTGCGTCAGCAGCCGAGTACCTTAGCCACTAGACAACTACGGCGAAGTTGGTGTCACGTAATACCCAATTTGGCATATGTGAAGCTGTTGAAACGACCGCGAGCGCATCGTCAGTGTGGCATGTTGTCATGTTGTTACTAGATATGCATGCCATGGTTATCCTGTTTGCATGTGTCACTTACCTACGTCGTTCGTCCGTGTCTCGTGATACCGAGTTCGGTACATGTGAAGCTAGTGAAACGGCCGCGAGCGCATCATGATCGTGGCAGGTAGTCAAGTTGTTACATGACACGCATCTCATGTTTATAATGTTTGCACCAGTATAATACCTTCGTCATCCATTCACGTCCCATAATACCAAATCTGGTACATGCGACACGAGCGAAATGGCCACAAGCACATTATGAGCATGGTATGTAGTCATGTTGTTACATGACACGCATGTCATGATTTTCATGTTTGGGTCTGTCGCTTGTGTTCGCCATGCAATCATGCCAAACCATACCAATTTTGCAACATGTCATGCGAATGAAACCACCGCAAGAGCGGCAGGACCTTGACATGTGAATAATGACATGACATACATATGATTTTCATGTTATAACTAGTCAAGTATGTTCTTCATACAGTCATGTTATGCCAAGTCTGGTATTGATACAAATATCTAAATGGCCAGGAGAGATAAAAGTCGTAGGCAGCTAGATAGATAGATAGATAGATAGATAGATAGATAGATAGATAGATAGATAGATAGATAGATAGATAGATAGATAGATAGATAGATAGATAGATAGATAGATAGATAGATAGATAGATAGATAGATAGATAGGCGTGTGGGGGGGGGGGGGATACGAACATAATCAGCTCTGAACTTCTCTCTTTTTTCTCTCTTGTCAATGCGCCAAAGACTCCGTAGCATCATTACGCTGCAGAAGCGCTTCCCAAACACCAGGGCGCCGAGATAACTCGCCATAAAGCATTATCCCGAATAGGTTGCGTCCACAACACGACATCAGGAGCAAACCCTGGCGAATACGACGTGCTCTAATTGACTATTGTGAATTTCTTCGTCGCGCAACGCACCGTTCACGTGGGGTACCTCTTCGGAACGAGGCGTTTGCTTCCGCGACCGAGCCCCATTTTCCCAGCACTCAGATCTACGACAGGGTAACCTCGACTGGCTCGATCCTACATCGTTTTCTGCGATTGCGCTAACGAAGTCAGCATCGCAAGGGACTGCTCGGTTATCTCCCCGCTCGGCGCGAGTTGTTTCACCGTGACCAGACGAGCAGGCGGCTAATAAAAACGCTTCTCTACATTAATGATGAGTCCACGAGGCTCGCAGTGCGCGCGGCTTGAAGAACTGACCTAATGCAGCTAACTAATTACGTCCGAAAACAAAGATAATGAGCTCTCTGTATGCACGTGCTATTCTATGCGACTGTGCATGTTACTTCATTCTCTCTCTGTTTCCCTCTCTCTCTCACGAGAGACGTCCATTAGTCACGATTCTTAGCTATTTTTTACCGCTGTAGAAGTCGAGAGACAAGGATGTGTCTTGTCTCCGTCTCGCCTTGCAATTCGCATCCTCCGGAATCTTCGCGCGACAGTACTCAGCTCGCTGATCTTTTGTATTTCTTTTTGGGGGGAGAGAGAGAGAGAGAGAGTGTGTGTGTGTGTGTGTGTGTGTGTGTGTGTGTGTGTGTGTGTGTGTGTGTGTGTGTGTGTGTGTGTGTGTGTGTGTGTGTGTGTGTGTGTGTGTGTGTGTGTGCGTGCGTGCGTGCGTGTGTGTGTGCGTACATGCATGCATGCATGCTGGAGGTGACGTATAACCAAGAGGCAGAACGCATGTCCTGCTGGAAGATAAAGAAAAGGAAGGATGAAATGGCTGCTGAAGAAACCCACTTCTGTTGGTCTGTTTTCGGTGCTTAATGGACATATATTGCTCTTCGAGAGTTGCGTTAGTGTGGCTCATTATACTTATACGTATTAATATTCCAGCTTCTTTTACGGGGCTTGATTTTTCACCCTAATTCATTATCGAGAAATCGTGAATTTTTAAAGCATTGCCATAATTTTTTTTCCTTGCCTGTTTGAACGTCTCCATGTGAGCTTGGACGCTTTCGCTCAATTCGTGTTTTACAATTTTCAGAACGCTGGAGAGATTACTTTTCCCGAGAGTGACCAGCTATTGTATGGGCCGGAAGTGAAATATGGTAGTGATGACGAGGGAGCGACCCAAAGGTAGCATGTTGTCCGGTCTTTCTCGCAGGAATAGGTTTACTGATTTCGCCAACTATTCTTATTGAAACGCGTGTTGAAGCTAAATAGTACCTGTATTTGAGAAAAAAAGAAGTGACTAGGAAATGTGCTCAAATGTATTAAATAGCTATTGTAATAATAAGAGGCTTACGTGACAGAACCAACAGGACCTTATTCTGGCTGTTTTTTTGTATAATTTATTTTCTATTTCTTATTATTTACGCCGTCTTTTTTTTCATAACTGTTGTTATTTTTAAACATGATGTTAATTGAAAGCGTGGACTTCAACACAGCAACAATTAGTCGGAGACAAGATACAATGCTTGGACTAATGTTTGCTTCTGAAGGTTGATCAAAAATGTCTAGTTGAAAAAGCCCTATGTGGTCCGAATTTCCGAAGACCTCCACTACGACGTCTCTCATAATCATATAGTGGCTTTGGGACGTTAAATTCCACATATCAAGCAATCATATCAATCAATATAGTTGAAAAACAATGTTGAAGAAATATTGTGAGTCATTTTAGGTACTTTGTTAATATTGTCAATGTAGAACCATTTATGTTCTCAGTTGAACGCTAATCTCAGCGAACATAGGAATAAAGTGTGTTGAGAGCGCAGAAGATGCCAATCTATATGTACTTCAACAATTCATACCTTGACCTAAAACGACGGAGCACGTGTCAGTTTTAGTGTTCAGAGTAACCGGCTGCAGTCTTTGACTTGGTTCATACAGACCAAAAAGTAGGTGTTTTGCGACGAGTGGATGATCGACCGGGTTTCCGCTCAGGTGCTCTTGAGACACAGTTTCCATCGCTCACCAGCCAACGAAGTACTGAAAGCAATTTTGTGTTATTTGAGCACAATGGGCTTAGGCTATCACCCTTGACTTAGAGGAAAGAACCCGATAGCCCTAGCAACTTCAACACCTCTCGCTGTCGTCTTTCTACTCCCCTTTCCATTCGCCAAGACTATAGCAGACAGCTGAAGGCTTTCGCAGTTGATATACCTGATTATGTCAGCACCGAACGCTATTTCAGCTACGTAATGTTTCAAAGCGATCTCTTTGGTGTATATCATATTTAAAGAACTTCACTTCAGCAGATAAACACGGGGAAACATTTAAAGCATAGAAGAATACAAAGACAGCGCTCTAACAAAAACAGGTTTTGTTTTCATTCTCCCAATCACACTCATGTTTTCAAGCTAAGGTGTCACTGCTCGCAACTGGTATTTGGCGTATCTGACCAGAGGTACGGCTCTCACCTTCTTTTTTTTAAATAAATTTATCTAAAGAGAGATTGGGACTCGGGAATTGGGGATTGGGGTTGTAGGGAGAAATCGAATGAATTGGGTGTGAGCATAACAGCAGCCGTCACAAAGTATAGAGAACAAGCACAAAGATGTACAAAGGCTCATAGAAGAACACACAGTACTGGTTCTTTCATAAAAAAAAGCGTACACTCAACAGGAAAGTCGACAAAACACAAGCGTTCGCAGAATTACAATATCCAATTACAACAGAAAAGTTATCTCACATGTCCCACCTGATCCTGAGAAAACTGCAAATTATTTCTTGAAGGTACCGTCATCTTTACCACCATGCCCATGATGTTCAACGTTAACATGAGAGGGATATTGTTAGCGTATATACCAGAGAGCCCTTTATTTTTACTGCTTTTTCCGAACTTCACTTTCTACGACAGCCCACTGCATTTGCGTGAGTGGAAACTTCGCCTTCTCGCCACGGCACTACTCTGTGACAACGTTACGAGGGCTTATCTACAAAAAGGAGAACACAATAGATTCCTTGCGTGTCTCAGACTTGCCTAGAAACACCGCAAGAGGCTATCCACTTCAGTGACGCAAACTGATGAAAACTCGTTAGGACGACGAGCTTCTTTCTATACGTTAGGCATATGCAGTGACTAAAGTCCGACCCAACAGGATCTGAGGTTGATGAAACGGCTGAAATTCGGGCTTTTCGGTACATTATCGTTGAATAAAAGAGCGCTGTTTGAATAAAGCCACAAGAAAAAGGCACGAGAGGGGCGCTATGTGTGTTTTCTTGTGTCTCTCTTCAACTCTCTCTCTCTCTCTCTCTCTCTATATATATATATATATATATATATATATATATTATATATATATATATATATATATATATATATATATATATATATATATATATATATATATATATATATATATATATATATATATATATTTCTTTGACGAAGGAAAATGCTTATCCCTCAAACTGCTGCTTCATAACTTTAAGGGTGTTGTCGTAAACGCGGCGAGTATACGACACTCGACCACGTGCCGAAATTATGTCGTTTCAAGTAGGCGCGGCGTGACTGGGAACGCCAGCTGGGTCAAGCTTTCGAAACGGGCTTCGTAAGCTAGAGCACCTTGTTGCCGAACTCACGAAGGCGCCTGAAAAGGGATCGGCCAAGCTTATTAAGTTACGACGTCATGCCACGTGAAATAACAGTGGCGGTGGTGAGTTTTAACGTTTGATGAGTTGATGAAGTGGCTGAGGCTTTCGCCCTAACATGCAAGCGAAAGAAAGAAATTAAGATTAAAAATCAAGGTGGAACATTTAGCGACAGTCATATAGAAAGATACAAGGTGGCTTAGTCGCTCGAATAATTATAACGCATAATCGTCCCGACTTTAAGAAAGAAACAGGACGCAAAAAAGAAAATGAAGACAGGAACGAGGAATGAAGTGATTTGAAACAGTTGTCATAAAATAAAACATATCACACATGTTGTGAGTGAAGACAAATTATGAAACAAAGCGCAGTATCTGGGAAATGGCTGGGACAGGCAAGTAAGATAAGCCGAGAAATTTAAGGGAAGATTGAACTCAGCGTGGAGAAAATCCTCGGTAGAAAAATCGACCACTGTAACGCTCTGATACAAGGGCCGAAGTTGTAACGCTCGAGCTCTTTGTGTTATCTATTTTGAGCCGTTGTTATACTCGATGATGAAAACGAAACACGTGGAAATCGTTTATCTTCCCGCAGCTTAAAAACAGAAATAAAGCAAGTCCCGAGCTTTTAACGTCATTTGAAAAACATTCCAAGCACGTCACTTTTTTTGCAGTAGATGCACTTTTTTTTTTCACCCTTCAATTTGGCCGTCTATCAGTAACCACCGTATGCCTCGTACCTCATTTTTGGATCCCCGTTCGCTCAGTTTCGCTCTAGCGCTGATGGTAGAACCATTCATTTCTCGACTGAAATCAACCCCTGACCAGGCTGGACCACTTTTTTCTTGTACTGTCAGGAACAGGAGGCCACACCTTCTCTGATTTGCCGGACGGCTGCCTTACCTAGTGAAGCGAATGTTTTTTTTTTTTCTCCTGGACGGCGTTAGTGGTATAGGCCGCCTTCAATATACGGCCTCCAAATTTTTTTTTTTGTTCGAGTTTATAATATATTGCCTACGGGTCGTTAAGCGAGCTTGGTTTTCGACACGCCGCCCACAGTGGCTTTCCTCCACAAGTGCAAGCTGCGAAATGCTATCGGCGCTCAGCGAATAAGTGTTTGAAATATAGCGCACTGTCTTGGCTCGACTGGTACGTCATTACAGAGGCCCGCGAAAGCTGCATTGATCCATATTAGAGGCTGGAAGGGCAGAATGTCATCCGACACTTTAATAATAGTTGACTACCTCGGAAGTCAGACACGTTTTGGTGGCGTTACGATCTGCCTTCTCCACCCCTTTGCACACATTTACGCACCATCCTGTACAGAAAGTTTGGGACGAAGCAATATATAAAGCTGAAATTCAATGAAACCTTGAAGTCAGTGGTGTTACTGCGCAATTCTATTGAGCATTCCAATCGTAGGAGACGTCTTGAATGAGAAAAGGCGCCTGACTGTTGCTGCCTTTTCAGTGAACCGTCAAATATGAGGACAAGTTTTTCGGATAAACAAGTTTGGCCCGGGCCTATACCTGCTATATTTTAACGTGCTTATGACATCGCACCATACAAGGGCCTCTAGCATTTCACCTCCAAAGAAATGCGACCACCGCAGCCGGGTTCGAACCCGTGACCTGAGGTTCCGCGGTCGAAAACCGTAACTACTGTTCTACTGAGGCATAATACCAAATGCAGTGCCGGAGCAGACTTTTATCATCACCCTTTCGCGCATGCCCTCTCTCACTGACCTACCGCGTTGTTAATTGGTGCATTTTTTAAAAAATACGTGCAGTACATCAGCCGCACGGACACATAGAGATCGCTACTAAATTTAAGTTTCCGCCTTTCAGGAGAGTCGGTTAGGTATCGCGCGAATGGGTTGCCGCCGTGACCTTTATTCGTTAAAATATCGTCTGTATAGACCGGAAAGACGTATACACATACGTTTACTGGGCGACTTCAGCGCACGTTAACGTCTACCGGCTGGTCGAAATTATTCGAAGATTCTCCACTACGTCATGTCGCGTCTTGACGTCAAACCTCGTAAACCGAGGAAACCTAGTTATTGTGTGAAACGAAATAGGATAATGTGACTCCCCTCTGGAAGTTCGTGGACAAGGTCTTCTATTTATTATCGCACGACTGGTGAACATATGATGTCACCTAGGAAAGGCATTGTCAGAAGTAAGAGAATATGATTATGATGATGATGACGATGGCGATGACGATGGCGATGATGATGATGATGATGATTATGATGATGATGATGAATATGATGATGATGATGATGATGTGTGGTTCAGCTTAACAAAGCCACCACATGATTAAAGTAAGAGAATATGGCGGGAAGGGCACTTGCTACGGCTTAGGATTAATTACAGAATGATACGTGCCTCGTCAATAGAAACTTGTTGGCATGCTTTACTGCATTTTAGTTACCACAAAAAATATTATTTGGTTATTCAGTCTCCACAACCCTTTTGTATCATGAAAACGTAAAGAATCTACTATAATCAGATTAGCAGGTCACGAATATCGCACGCGTTGTGAGTGTCAGAAGAATTAGTGCCAAAGTACACGATAAAACATGAGATGCCAGCGTACGCCCTATATTCAGTGTCCGTATGCAAAAGTTGCGTAGGTTGCACTTGAGGCGCAATGCTAAGGAAAGAGCGGAGCTGATGGTTACCTATATACTATAGTCATGACTCTTGGAAGCTGTGTGCGTTCCCTTTCTCTGTGTGCTGTGTCTTTTTCGCACTTTTTCATAAGCCAACCTGGCTTTTACTCTCTTCCTATGTTTCGCATTTTTTTCTTTGTTTCTTCCTGTATTTTCTTCTTTTTCTCTTAGTCTTTTGATGCATTTCTTTCCGTTTCTTTATTTTCTTGTTCTCACGCCTACTATCTTCTCTTTTCATTCCTTTCTTTCTTTTTCCCTTTCTATTTCTCACTTGCTTCCCTCTACTTTTTATTGTTTTACTTTTCTCTCCAGCATGCACTCCTTTTCCCTTTCTGCATCTCTTTCGCTGTGTTTCTCTCTTTCTTCCTATGCCGTACTTTACTCTCTTTCATCTTTTTTTTTCTGCCATCCTCATTATGAAATCTCTCGTCCTAACTTCTATTCGCCGCCCCCTTGCTACACTGTAGAAGCCTGTGCTATGTTCCTCTAGTTTGACTGAATAGCTGAGCTTTAGGAAGTTCGCTTTCGAATTGAGGTAGCCAAAGAATTTCTTTTCGCTAAGAATTTTTCTTTTTTGCTTCCTTCATATCTCGGTCTTTCACTCTTTTTCTGTGCACTCGTTTTCTTACTCATCAGGGCTATCACAGGCTCACTGATAAAATCGGCGCATCTGTCTTGGTAGCGCAGCAGAAAAGTTGAAGTTGATGAAGGGGATAGTGAGAGCGCAGGCCCAATCAGGATGATGATCATTTTTGTTTTCGACAGACGAATAGCGGAGAACTAAATCAGCTTCAAAAAAGGTTTTTTTTTTACACCCAGCTTGCCTGTTCTGTTGCTGCGTTCAAACTTGACGTGACCATTTTTGTGATGGTTGCAGAAACAGCGAATACTGGAGGGTTGCCGCTTATAAATCTCCTGTCGCATCCATATAGGTAAGCCCTTATCGCAAAAACAATCCGCATAGCTTGTATCTATTATTTTTATTAAAACTGGGATGAAGTGACATGACGGCAGCCCTCCTCGGTGGTCGAGTGGCTAAGGTACTCGGCTGCTGAGCCACAGGCGGCTGCATTTTCGATGGAGGCGAAAACGCTCTAGGCCCGTGTGTCCAGATTTGGGTGCACTATGAAGAACAGCAGGTGATCGGAATTTCCGGAGCCCTCTACTACGGCGTCTCTCATAATCATATGGTGGTTTTGGAACGTTAAACGCCACGTATTAATCAATCAAATGTAACATGACAGTAAAGGTATTGTTTTGCAATAGCTAACCACTGCAACTATCTCAATGAAAGAGAACGATTGATGGACGTACAACTAAAATTTATTTCTAAAACGGAGCAGATTATGAAGAAGACACCCAAAAAAAAGATATTGCTAAGCACTATTTGTACAAAAATATAAAAAAAGAATCACCCTAGTCGTTTACGGTGGCAATGCACGCGGGACAAATAGTGCACTTCTTTTCCGGCCAAAGCTGTGCACAGAATCCTCACGCAGGTATTGCCAAGTCTACCAATTTCTGCTGCCTCATGTATTGCGTGTTAGTTGGAGTGGTGGGGCGATGTGGTTCCCCACTAACGCGCGAGATATTTGAGGCAGCAAAAATTTGTATGTATGTATGTATGTATGTATGTATGTATGTATGTATGTATGTATGTATGTATGTATGTATGTATGTATGTATGTATGTATGTATGTATGTATGTATGTATGTATGTATGTAGGTAGGTAGGTAGGTAGGTAGGTAGGTAGGTAGGTAGGTAGGTAGGTAGGTAGGTAGGTAGGTAGGTAGGTAGGTAGGTAGGTAGGTAGGTAGGTAGGTAGGTAGGTAGGTAGGTAGGTAGGTAGGTAGGTAGGTAGGTAGGTAGGTAGGTAGGTAGGTAGGTAGGTAGGTAGGTAGGTAGGTAATAAACTTTATTAGGATCCAACGAGGAATCACTGACCCGGGCTAGGCCTCCAGGAGCTGGCGTCCGCTGAGCATGGTGTGATGTCTTCGGCGATAGCCCTGGCTCGCTGAACAGCCCAGATTTGGTGCACTGCACGTAGGCTGAGAGGGGCGGCTCGCCACTGCTCAGCCAGTCGTCCTGGGGTACACTCACGCTCGTCCGAGTAGTGGCGGTGAACACTGCACTCACACTCCCAAAGTATATGCGCCATGTCTGCTGTCTCGTGCCCGCACCATGGACAGCCGGGTGACGGGTGGGGCGAGGGACACAGTCTATGCAGGTGTCGGAGATCGTGCACTTGGCTTTTACCTGCATGAGCATTCTGTTCCCCAATTTGAACGGGAAAGAAGTGCACGATTTGTCCTATGCAACGTGACCGTCGTAAGCGAGTGGGGTGATTCATTTTTTAGTTTTTTGGAAATAGTGCTTTGCAATCTTTTTTCCGTGTGTCTTTTTTTTTCTTCATGATCTTCTCCGTTACGGAGATGACCTTCAGTTGTACGTTCATCCTTCCTATTCTTCATCCTTCCTACGTCCTTCCTATTCATGGTCCTTTGTTGCACTGTTGTCAGCTCAACCGACCACCAACTTGTTGAACGAACGAAATGCTCTCTAAAGAAACCATGTTTGTAGATCAGTTTACTACTATACACGTAAACTGACACAACGCAATTCGAGGCTAGAGCGAGAAAGTAATATAACGCTAAGAAAACGTTGTGAAACAAAAAATAAGTAAGAAAAAAATAAGGCTGACCTTGAGGCTGAGTACAAGAACAAAAAAGAAGCACAATGGAAGAAGCAGAATGTGGAACGCATAGATTAAAAATAAAAGAAGATCGGTTGAAAACGTGACAATAATTGTAACTGACTGCTGTAAATGTGCCACTAGAAAGTTCGCAAAAAAAATTGCAAGAAAGCCTGGGCAATATAATTAGTGGCATATTTTGCTAAGCGACTGCGATTTCTACTTACAGGCAAATCATTGTGTAAAAAAAAAGAAAGCTATTTAAAATGTGCTGCTACAAATATGAAAATACAAAAACTGAAACAGGAAATCCTGGGTAATAAAATAATGGCAAATAACTGCAGCCTTCACTAACATCCTGCAATGTCTACATATATGCACAACATTAATTAGAAAAAAAAGTTTCGAAATCGAGGTCACTAGGACCTTCATTCACGTAATCTTTTCAAGCTCTGCACCACGCTCTCTAAAGGGCTGTGCAGAAAATTGTTTCTCTTCTTTTTTTACAATCTTTCTCTCAACTTCTCTCTCGCTTAGCCAAGTGTTGTCAATGCACAAGCAAGCAACAATAAGCAAAAGGTGCGATTATTGTGTGCTGTCCTTCTGTCTAAGTTCTTGGGGCATTGTAAGATGTCGGGACACATGCTATAGAACTTGACGTGCCATTAAAAGGTTCTGATCACGGACCTAATGCCCCGTCAAGATGGCTTAGAATGGTGATTCACGGCAATGCTGCTGCTGCTATTGTTGAGACGAGAGTGAAAGACAGTTTGAGGAAAAGTAAGCATAACAGAAGCATCACTTAAGAGAAATAATGGAAGCAAAAAAGAGCCACTTTCTTAATACCCATCGCTATCATTATGTATGTTTACCTTGCATTCTAACACTATTTGTTTACCCCAAGAAAATATTTTACTAATTTGGCTGCTTACCTAAACGAATGTGTATTTGTGACCAGCCGGTGTGAATAATAGTTTCGTCTACTACCACTCGCCACGACCAAACAATGAATTTTAAATATATAGCACTACTATTCTACTTGTAAACCCGTCACCTAGAAGCGGAACGTTGTAATCGTATACATTGTGTTAATCTTGCTACTGCACAAAAAATGCTGCCAACAAAAAAGCACACGAGGACAGAGAAAAACACCTATAAATATAAGTGCAACCGGTCTTTTGTAAGTGCTTTCCTTGTCCTCGTGCTTTCTTGGACAACATTTTTTTTATGCACAGTATGCGACATCAACTTGCTCTTTTCAAACTCGGTAACCTGGGGTTATCCACTTAAGGTGAAAAAATAGAGAGTATGTGTCGGAGAGTCCAGACAAGCGACCCGCGTATGTGATTCTCTTTAAAGAGACACGTTAACTCACTTTTGGTTTCCACGACTCTTCGAAGCGGATAAAAAGTTTTTTAAAGAGAGTTGATGTGTCTTATAAAGAGTCATACACGTGGTAAGACAGGACTGACGTTATAGAAGGATCTTTTTCTTTTCCTAAAGTATTTTATAGGTGCTTCTCTCAGTATACCAAAGTTTCTTTTTTTTTGTAATTCGCTTTGTATTTCGCTTTTGGTAACGTGTTATCACCACTTTTTGAACCAAAACTATTAACTTAGGCGTATCCTTCTAAACCCGTCTCTGAAGGACGCCATACCCATGTAAAACATGTTGAACAGTGGTTCTTCTAAAGTAAAGAACCACACAAAAAAGACGACTCATGAAATTAGGTATTATAAATGCAAAAGTCAATGTCATATCTACTGTTTTTTTTATGTCTGCTGTTTTTTATTATGGTTGTCTCAAGGAAAAAAAAAACAAGCCTGAAGAACTTGCTTTCTTCATTCAAGGCAATACAACATGACTCACTTTGTTTATACTCAGTGGTCGATGCCCTAAGTAATGCATTTATTTTTCATTTCGAATTTTTTTTTATTCTTGGCACTCGTCCTGTTCATTTCTTGCCTTTGGCAGTTGTTCCTTTGCGTCAAATTTTTTAAGCATGCTAGCACACCAAGTCGGTAAACTTTACATCTTTTCATATTCCTTAAAGCCTCAAAAAACACGGATAAAAATTCAGTAGTAGCCTTCGCGTTGCGGAAATCAATTTCATGGGAGGCAGTACTCTAGCAGCGTCCTAGGCCGGAATTTTCGGGTTGAGTGAAGTGTTACGACCTGGATCGACTTTTTGGGGCAAATCGACCAGTTGCGCACACATGACAGGGTTGTCGGAAAGGCTCACTGCGCTGGCGTTTAAAGGATAGCACATGATCCATCGTAACACTGGCATTCATGTTACATGATAAAGCTGAAGCACAAAATGTGCAAGGCGGACAAGGGAATTACAAGGACAAGTGGTGACTTCTAGTTATCATTTATTAGGGCAGCGTGTAAATATATATCTGTCAAATGCTAACACGCCGTCTAAATGAGAGGTTGCTATTACCAGACCCGCACTCGAACAACAGTTATGCGCAGTCGAACAGGGCCGGCGACGCAGTAGATATACTTGGCCTTTCAGTTCCGACGTGGGAGTGGCCGTCGAAGTGATAAAGTGCGTATCGAAGGGCCCCGATAAAGTTTATTCATCCATCCATTGTCCATCTATCCATGCGCATGACCTTAAATAAAATGTGTAGCGCAACATTTTCTGCGTAACACCAACTTCCGTGAATAGGAGTGACACGAGCGAGCACCAAGAGTGGCACGGGTTGATATTTGCCACGTTTCTCGCCATATAGCACATTTTGCAACGGCGGCGTGAGTGCCACGAATGCGCGTTGACGCAAATGGCGTTGCGAAAGCAGCAACCACGCATTATTCGCATGCGTAACACGTGGGCGACATGGATGTCTTGTTGTCCGCATTACTATTACCTGAGTGTTTCTCCGTCATAGCATGCTTTCGCTTGTGGTGGTTACCTTTAGGCTTCATCGATTAACTGTATGGTAACTCCAGCCACCGATTCAGGAACAAGGTGAAATAGATTGATCGAGAACATTGTTTGTTGAGAGATGGGAGGGAAAACTAGACACACAAGTTGGGAGTTCGCAGCATTTGCTGGCACTTACCCATCGTGCATTTGCTGCCCGTCTCAGTGGGGGTAGGAGTGTTGGCGGAATAATAGAGATTGATACGATGGGCGACGTTTCCGACCTTGCTTTTAGCGCGGTAGCAAGAGCGTTGGTTTTGTTCGGTGGCGTCAGCTTTCTTCCTGGTACGTATACTCTCTCTCTCTCTCTCTCTCTCTCTCTCTCTCTCTCTCCAGGCAGCACCGAATGACGTTAGTATGAGAATTTTATTGCCTCTCGTACCTTATTTTCCTTAAGTTCTGTGTTATTCTAAGCCTCAGCGAATAGTGTCCTACTTTGCCCTCGACGCCAGATAAGCGTTTGCGAGCGCTTCCTTGATTGCCTTCTGCGCGGGCCATTCACTGTGTCTCAGAGGAGTCCTTTCTGATGGCCGAGCCCTTTGTGCAGGCGCGAAAATGCTGTCCCAAGGATTGTACTTGCATCATAACCGGTTTTTTAGGCTGGTGTCCTCTGTGGTGCAGCCGAACTGAAAACACGCTGCCCAAATTTTGGCGAGTGCCAGCAGCATCCATTTTTCTTTTCAGTACATCTGCGCTCCCGTTTTGTGAGACATTTTTTTTCTTTCCCAAGCTGTACAGTAAACTTGATAATAGTGGCTGTAGTAATTCATGTGCCGGTTCTTATGGCCGGGATAAATATTACTGATACACCGAGGAACATCTATTTATTTCACGTTGACAGCATTTTGCTGAAGCATGACATCACAAAACGAAGGACAAGAAAAAAGAGTGCACAGCCGATGCATTGAACAAGCAACTTGTTGGAAACCACGTGCGCAGGATAATTAAAAACGGTACCAAATGCTGCACTGTGGGGTGCCCAAACTACGTGGCTTAAAAGGGGGAGCCGACGTGCTGCCTGGAGAGAGAGAGAGAGAGAGGTTCCTTGGCAGTGAGGAAGGCTATACGCTGGCACCCACGCTCGCCTATTGCGGCTCTCCGAGATCACAGACTTCGCCTCGCAGTCTCACGTCTCTAGGCCGAAATCCATACGATGTAGTTTTGAGCAAACTCTTGTGATTTGAAGACTCCATTGTCCTTTGTTTAACTACGCACGGGACCCAGCTAAACCACATTTCATAATTATCAAAAAAAGCAAAAACTATACGTATACAGAAAAGACGTGTTAGACTAAAGAGAGTATATAAACAAACACACATTGGCGGCAACTTATTCAAGCCTGGATATGCTATTTCTTTGACACACAGTATCAGGGAGAGTTGGCTAAAGCAATATTTAAGAATCCGTGAAGTATGAAATGCTTCAACTACCTCTGTGATGTCTGTACCATAGAGTTTCCCAAAATTACCTAGAGGGGACTCTGGCGTTGCGATCGTTCAGTGACCATGGGAATGATGGGTAGTACACACATTTGCCTAGTCTTCGTACTTGCGGGCGATAAATCGTACTTGCGGCTTCGTTTATTGCTGTGTTTCGGTTTTGTTTTGAAAGAAAGATTCAACCCTTTTGAACTTCGCGACCCAATTTAGAAAGGTAAGTTGAAAAAAATAGGGTGGTGAAGCGCAATCGCTGAACATTTGCTGATTTTTATTGCGTGAGAAAACAGCTTCAAGCCACACGAACACACATGGAGCCAAAATTAGGCCAGAAGTACGAAGTTTAGACAAATGTGTGTACTACCCATAATTTCCATGCTCACTGAAGCGCCGTGTGTTGCAGCTTCCATAGACACTAGCACCAGAGTTCCCTTTAGTGTATATTAGGAAACGCTATGGTCTGTATTTTGTGTTTAACAAAACCCGGTGTCTGCAAAGCTAGCCCAGCAACAACATTCGCGGCAGTGCTTTGTCAAGCTCGAGTGTGCATAACTATGTTGCCCCGGTGCTCACGAATGCGAATGTTCCCACTCTCACCCAGGTTTGCCTATGTAACCACACGTAAAAGGAATCCGATACACGACCTACCTTTTCTTAGGTTGATATGTAACCACGCGTTTAATTTCACACCCCTTTTGCCTACCTGCCACTTTTTACTTTTTTCTTTAAAGCGGCGAGAAGGTTAGGGAGTTTGTTGTGGGTGGTCAAAACCACAGACTCGCCCTACTTCTTGGCTACAACGCACGGCTTCATCAAAGTAAAGTTGAACCAACAACTTACTATTTTGATACCGCTGTCGAACAGAAAATTTTAAGCACACATCTCTTAAACGTGGTGATAAACGAATGAAAAAGCTGCAGCAGAAAACATTTCTGTACACCCATGCGGAACGAGAGAGACAGAAGGGAAAGAGAGAAAGCATAACCACGAACAATCTCCATGTACGAAGCAAGTTTGTCGACAGCCGGGAAGACGAGTGTTAGAGACAAACTGAAATGAGAAGAACCTCACCACCAGTTTGATCCACCTGTCAACTTCTCAACTTTTCTTTGAAGGATAAAGCAGCATCAAGTTTACCCAGCTGAGCACCAACGAAAAGTAAGGCTCGTAAATAAATCACAATAATATCATGTTTTCCTTCGCCCTTGTCGTGAAGCAATGTGCAGTAAACCGCTAACTAGTTGTGTAAAGACACGTTTTGCTTTCTTGTTATGCTGATTCAATGTAGGGATCAGGGGATCAGCCGTGCTTTTTTTTTTTTTTTGTAGAGGCGCGACCACCAAGTGACACTCTTGTATTTCTTGCGACCACTTCCAGCATTGTATTCCTGCTACAAAAGGTCTTCCAGAACATACAAAATTGAGGTCCTGGCTCAAGTTAAGAGATATATATGATATCGAAGCACACCTACGTTATACATATAAAGGTAAATCAACTGCCAGAATTATTTTTGAATATTAATTGTCTTTAATGAAATATTGCGAGTGTTCGGGATTACTACGGCTTCTAGTGGAGCGTATCTCAACCACACGCTCCTTCCAGCATGTGAGGTTCGCTTTGCACGCTGTGCATGATGCATAAAGTTGACCCAATACCCCCCCGCTCATGAACGCCAACTGCAGAGTGCCAGTCAACGAGACCTAATACTAAATCAGGGTCCCCTCCACAGTGATAATTTTTTTTTGCGTGTGCCGCTGTGAAACTCGACAAAAGAAAAACAGAACAATTGCGTTTTCGACATTTAGACTTATAACTCGTCTGCCGACTAAGAAAGGCAGCCATGATGACACGACTTATGAACTGAGTGTACCACCCATTTTGAAGAGTGCAAGCTAGTGATCCTCGTTCCACCCACGTGTCGTACGTTGTGAACATTATCTTTGTCTTGCTCTCTCATTTTCTCTGTGCGCACGTCAAAAGCATGTTTTTTTTTTGCCCTTTTGCGCTCGCAGCTCGAAGCGTGAATATGAATTTCCAACTAGCCCACTTGCCTATTGTCTTGTAAAGCACCGAAAAAAAAAAAGAGATAACTGCCAAGTAGTCCCAATGGTAACTTCGCCGCGCATGCTGGACTCCTACGTGTATTAGCGAGGATATAAATCAAGAGAGAGAGAGAGAGGTGGAAAGAGTTTTGGTGAGTGGCAGAGAGATTAATCAAAAAAAATTCCAGTTTGCTGCTCTGCACTGGAGAAGGCGTAAGCGGATAAAAAAGATAAGAAAGGAAAAAAGAATTTCTATCAAAAGAAACACCCAAGGCAAAATGGATGCTCCAAGTAGCGAACGTTTATAAAGAACAAACATCATCTGACGCCAACATTTCAATAAGACTTGTATTTGTCGAGGTCAAAGATTTTTGAACTGTAGATTGGATTTACAATTGTGTCGTCTGCTTAAGTCGCATTTAATTAAACTGTTGTTTAGACCCTTTAGGGCAAATAAATAACGAAACAAAGAGGTTACCACATACGTACATGCATACATCCATGCGCACATACATACATACATACATACGTACATACATACATACATACATACATACATACATACATACATACATACATCATGCATACATACATACATACATACATACATACATACATACATACATACATACATACATACATACATACATACATACATACATACATACATACATACATACATACATACATACATACATACATACATACATACATACATTCACAAATACATACATACATACATACATACATACAAACATACATACATACATACATACATACATACATACATACATACATACATACATACATACATACATACATACATACATTCATACATTCACACATACATTCACAAATACATACATACATACATACATACATACATACATACATACATACATACATACATACATACATACATACATACATACATACATACATACATACATACATACATACATACATACATACATACATACATACAACGCCACCAGCAAAAAAGACTCACTCCTTTCTCCAGCACCGCCCCCCCTCGGCCTGCCGCCAGGTGTTGTCGCCGGCGCTACCAATTTAACAATGATGATGATGACAGTGGTGGTGGTGGTGGTGACAACAAATGGTTGGATGGATGTATATGGCTGTACCCTTTAGATCGGGCGGTGGCTAGCGCCACCAAGCCGTAATACTTAATGAAACAAAAAACTAGATTAATTTTTTTCCCTTAAATAGTGAGGTTGAGGATTTGTATTTTGTTGTGAAGGGTCTAATTTTCACTCGTGCCTTGGCTTTAGCCACAAATCAGATAACCTCCTTCTAGTTAATTCCACCCGCTTAAAGTCTATTTTGCCCTCACTCTCCCTAAGCCCCAGTGCTTTGAAAAGCTCTGCGCCATCATCCTGAACTATAGGGTGAAGCCCTTTACAGAACATTATCAAGTGTTCCACAGTTTCTTTTTTCTCTCCACACGCACTTCATACCGTGTCTACCCCTTCGTATTTGGCCCGATATGTCTTGGTTCGCAATACTCCCGTCCTGGCCTCAAACAGTAGAGAACTACCCCGAGTATTATCATAGATCCTTTCCTTGGCAATTTCCTGCTTAAAAGTTCGATAGATCTCTAGTGCGGACTTCTTAATCATGCCAATTCTCTACATATCGGTCTCGGCTTCCTTCACCTTCTTCTTCACCGATAATTCTCTTTGGTTTGGCCTCCTGCTGTTTTCCAAGTATTTACCAGTCAGTTTTCTGGTTCGCTTCCACCATTTTGTATCGACATTCTTCGTGTACAAGTAGCTGAATACCTTTCTAGCCCAACGCTCTTCCCCCATTTCTCTCAATCGCTTCTCAAATTTTATCTTGCTGCTAGCTTCCCTGCCCTCAAATGATGTCCTTCCCATATCACCTTGTACTCCCTGATTTGGTGTATTCCCGTGAGCTCCTAAGGCAAGTCTACCTATTCCACGTTGCTTAATTTCTAATCTTGCTTGAACTTCTGATCTCATGCACAACACCGCATTGCCGAACGTCAGACCAGGAACAAATGCTCGCGAGCACAACGCCACCTACCGCTCAATAGTTGTGACCCTGAAGTATGGCTTCTGCGCAAGACAGGTGCGCCACACGGCGCAAAGAACTTTACGTGGAGTGTCAGCATCCCCACAGGACAGACAGACAGACAGACAGACAGACAGACAGACAGACAGACAGACAGACAGACAGACAGACAGACAGACAGACAGACAGACAGACAGACAGACAGACAGATAGATAGATAGATAGATAGATAGATAGATAGATAGATAGATAGATAGATAGATAGATAGATAGATAGATAGATAGATAGATAGATAGATAGATAGATAGATAGATAGATAGATAGATAGATAGATAGATAGATAGATAGATAGATAGATAGATAGATAGATAGATAGATAGATAGATAGATAGATAGATAGATAGATAGATAGATAGATAGATAGATAGATAGATAGATAGATAGATAGATAGATAGGGATGGCAGCTAACTTTTTTGTCACCCATATCTCGACTAACTATACAACACGCGGGTGTAAGAAACGGAAGAGAAACGGTTTCCGTGTTGTCTGTCTTTTCAACACAATGTAGGTGATAGGTGATCAGAGCACAGAGCACATCTCGTATGCGAGCCGTCTAGTGATGCCTTCCAAGATGTAGCGCGCTAGCGCACCCTCATCATAAAACTTTGGAAGTATTTGAAAACGTTGGTGGTTAATTATACTGACAACAGCGGAAGAATAGACACTGGACTTAGCTTTTTTTTTTTTTTCAGGATAGCTGCCATATTATTGATGCTCAACCGTGTTTTTTTTTTTCTAGTCTCTTGTCCCTTCTTGCGCTGTTGCCAATATGATGATGAAAGTTCTCAGTTGCCGCTCGAGCGAGGCATGATCCCGTCCTCTTTTCCCGCATTCATTGGCATTCATTTTTTCTTCTTCGCGAGGGATTCCTTCTCAGCTTGACGAGTCATCGACGCTAGGCCTCGCACGCGAGGCAATATACTTGCATGAGCTTTTGGCGTGACGGAGACAGCCGGCTCTTTCCCTCTCTGCTGCATCCTCGCTCGTTTCCAGTGCACGTCTTTCTTGATGATGTAGTCGGCGAACTTTCACTGAATAGTCATGGTTTTACCGATGATCTCCCTTCAGGAGCTTCGCCCACTCATCATCGTTCATGCCGTGGATATGCTGTGATGTTTTTTTAGTGCGTCGAGCATACGAGCTTTATTTTTTGTGTGGGGGAATAATGCTAGTTGGCCACTAGGTACGGCGAGCGTGAGCCATGGCTGCCCGCTAAAATAGAAGATGTTCTGGGGCAGCTGGTGCTCTTGGTAGTTGTTGTTGTGGAGACAGCCATCTTGCCAGGTTTTTGCGCGTCTTTCCGCCAGCTCAGTTCTTCCGAGATGAAGACCTTTGGTAGCACGTCACAATATGCATGGAGTGATGTTATCGATTTGGCCATTATACGGAGTATGACTGCGATGGCGAAAAGCAGCTGAGAGTGCCCATATAACTGATCTCACGATGAAATAGATCGTAATTTGTATTCGTGTGGTCAACATTCTGCCTCCCATCTTTAGCATTCCTGAATGCGAATTGACTTCAAAGTAGTTTGACATTACGGCGTCTTGCACATTGCCGACTTGTAATTGCATCATGGTTGCTTCTTAGGTTGACGCGTCAAGCAACTGTGCCTTGTCGTGTACGCGTGCCGGGGCATTTTTTCCTCGTTTTGGTCCTTCTGTAACATAACGAAGTGTGGCAAGTCACCTTTTCCACATAACAAGCAAGTATTTTTTTAGATACTCAGGTATTCACTCATGATATGTACAATATATGTGCAGATTGGGTTAAAACACTGCAGTTAATAATAACGAATAAATGCTTTGCTCGTTTTTTTTATCTTAGGTGACAATCAACATTTATGACATAAAAGAACACCAGGAGAAACTGGTATCTTGCATCGCTGCTAGCTGGAGGGCAGAATATAAATTATCTGCACTGTGGTTGACGACACTGCTTGGTGATTTATCAAATCTGCTGCATTTTCGTCAGTGTTTCACAAAACTCCTAATCCGTCCTATACAGCGTGGTGAATCTTTGCCTTAAGACAAACTTCTCCTCGTGGGAAGTCTGCACTCAGAGTATAGGGCTGGAGATAGGGGGTTTGCGTGTGTTTCTATATTAATTTTTTCGTGTTGATTTGTAGTGAGTGTAGCACGGGGGATTTTAAAATGAACACAAAGAACACGAACACGCGCTAACAGTTAAATCTCAAATGGGGCCCTACCTGTGATGCCATGGCATTTTTACCACTTAGTAAAGCGTCATTGTTCCAAACGAACGTTTGGAACAAACAAATGCTGTAACTGACCAGTCGCATCGACTGTTTCTGCACTTGTAAGTTACGGTAAATCGATAGACCCTTTTCGAAACTTTAAAGTTAGCTTTTCTGCTGTGCACTATGAAAAATAATGGCGGTAGTCACTGCAAACAGCTTGTTCAAGCGAGGATTGTTTACGCTATGGTGGGCTCGACTCTCTTAAAATAAGCAGACAAGCCCCAGCACGTTCAACTTGGACCGCGTCTCCGCTTGAAGCATGACAGTTATCTCCACTACTTGGGCAAATATGAAGCGCAGAGAAGCGCACTTGTTCAATATGAAAACGGTTTATTGCATCTGTAAATTGCACCGGGTAAAGGATTTGTGCGTCGACCAAGTAGGAAAGGAAATATTTTCCCTTTGTGTCATCTCGTGTGATTGCAGGAGGAATACTGTAAGTTTTCTTCAACTTAGTCGGTACCTTTGAGTAATATTCACCGAGAAGCTTTTGCGTCACACAAGAAAGGCCATGAAAAAAAGCACGCCTTACGCTTCTTCATCGCGGAATATAACGCTGTCATACATGAAAAATCTCATGAAGGTTGATTCTTCAGCAGTTTAGATGCCGTAGTTTGACGTATACAGAACGTAAAAGCTTGGAGTGGCGTTGGTTATGGTTATGAACATCAAAAACAGTTTTCATGGGACACGAGTGCGAAATACACCGCAAGCATGTCGCAACACTTCGAAGCTCGAGGACCGCAACGCAACAGTATCAGACAACTTCTTTTTTTTTTCCGCTTTAATGTAGAGGAGGGGGCAAGCTTCAGGAGAGCTTTACACATACGATAAAAACCTAAATCACCCTTCCTAAACGGCCGCGCGGTGCGTCAAGAACGTTGGATGTCTCTTTAATATAACACGTGTCGTGGGTTCTTAATAGCCTTTCTAGCCGTTAACACACTTGGTACGATCATATAACAGGCGCGAATAAGTATAATAAACTGTTGGTAATGCATTGCTTAGTTAGGCATGCAGGAAAGCCGTGCCAGGAGTTATTGAAGCAAATTGAACGCAAAAATATGCACAAAATATTCGTCATTTAACTGAAAGAAAAAAATGACCCCGTATCTGCCTGCGTGTTTCACTGCAAATGTCACCGAAAGACAAAAGTCTTGCGTCTGGAGAGAGTGAACAAATCCTATTTTTGATGTTCTGTGCAAGAAAATTGGTGAATGGTATTCTGGAGGCGCTGCATTAGAGTGCCTCGATGCCTGCAGCGGAGGCGAAAGAGCGCATCGAGGCACGTCACATGTGCGACATGGGCGTTATCTGGCATTTATCTCGGAAAACGAAGCGCGCGGTGTGCGCACGAATCTCGGAGGCGATACGGTGTAGAACGCAAGGCGACGGGCAAGTGCCACGACCGTTTCATCTTAGCAAAGTGTTGTAAACACTTCTCTTTTCATGCAAGCGTTGCATTGTAAGCGCAACATGATAAACGCCACGGTCTTTAGAATCACTTATGTATGCCTTTTCTAGTAAAAAGACACACATACAGAATATTGACGAGTTGTTTTTGTTCCTCAGATATGCGCAATAATTGCTTTTTAATTGACAATCGCACAAGTGTGAACGCTGAACCTTGAGCAATATTGGTGGACGCTGCGAATGGGGTCGGCCGTTTGGGGCCGTTTAAGGTATTGTTAAGGGCAGGCAAACAGACAAGTGTACAGGCATACAGACCAAAATTTTTGCGTCGAAGTTCCCCAAGAAAGACTATTGCCTTTAGAACTTGCATCCCCCCCCCCCCCCCACTCACGCCCTCTAAAAAAAAACAGTGTTAGGGCTTATGTATCTCTACTGCTGCCCCTGCATTTGTAGAGATATCGCGGTTGTCCTGGGCGTTTGTCAGCATTCGTTTTTCATTTCTTTTGAAAACGTGCGACGTGTCCCCAATGATTAAAACTCAAATTCAAACTCATTTCTTGCTTACACGGCAAGCTTAGTTACTTTCCTACGCAATGGGAATAACTAACGAAAAATATCCCTTACTAATCTTTCATTCGTCGTGTACTGGCCCAACTAGATAACCAGTCGCATAAGTAGCAACAGAGCCGAGTAAAACTACTCGTTTTTGTATGCGACTCTGGGTAGAGTCTTGGAGTTTCATCGCAAGACTCTTGATTGGGGTGAGAGTTTTCTTCTTAATTTTTACATACAAGAGGTCTCTAAAATTACCAGTTCATGAATAGTATGTACGTAAGCTGAAATCACTCATTAGCGACCCTTCATGTATCTTCACGTAATACTCTAATTCGCCTGATTTGGAACTAAACAACCTTCTAGTGTCAGTAATGCGAAAACAAAACAAGAGAAAACTGATTATGCGCTTTCATTTCGCAACGACTGAGCTCTACTTTGAAGCGGTAAATTTAATAGAAGATCCTGCAAGACACTTTTTCATTTAGCTTATCACTTTTTTTTCCTTTTTCATGTTGTGTACCATTCCTCATTCCCATTGGCGTAGCCAATGAAAGGTTTGAACTCACCCCCCACCCCCGTCCACCAATATTTTCATTTTCGCAAGCATGCGTGTACACGCACACATACAAACGCTTACCTCTCGCTTCCCGCCCTCCCCCACCAAGAAAAATACCTGGTTACGCCTCTGCTTGGTAACTAGGAGAGAGACGGGATGAAAACATAAATGTGATGAAAAGATAACATACAAAACGCAGGGAGATTCCTTTGAGGGAATGAAGGGAGGAGGAGGACGAAGTTTCTGTATCCTAGTAATCACTCGGCACTTGGACTTCGCGAGCCTTGAGATAAATTAGGCCCACATCTTCGCGAATGTCGCAAAAAATTACTCTCTCTCGTTCTCTATTTATCCCTTTTAGGTTCTTAATTTGCTACGCGGCATTCCAGCAGAGTTGAGTGAGCAAATGACGTCAAGTACAGGGCAGTGAATAAGGAAGACAAATTCATGACAGCAAAAAAAGTGGACTGGGCAGACGAGAAGCAAAAGGTGGAAGGGGGTATCAGTCTGTTTGATAGACTGAGTATCAGTCTGTTTGATAGAATGATACAACTTATGACGCCCGTAGGGGGATCAGCCCAGACGTTCGAAGCGAGACAGCCAGTCACTTCTACCACAAAAAGAAAATAGTCTCGCTCATGCTCTCGATCATGCAGAAATAAAAAAAGAAAGGAGGGAGCACTACGTCAAACGAGGGAAGCCCATTATGTCGGTCCAACACGTGACCAAAATATCAGAGCGTGTGGTAGGTTTTAGCACTCTCTCAGCTGTTCCGTCTTTGAACCACCTGAGTGAGCCGGCCGGTCTGCGTCGAACAAGCGCGTTTCGCTTAAAAGATGCCGGGCCCCGTACTACCAAGTATCGGGTAAGTGTCGTCGCTGGCGTGATCTCTTGCGCATTAGTTAACATGATGGGCCGATAATGCCAGCTTCAGAACGCACTGCTTACCAAGGCTGCCTGCGTTACGTCGCGCTCCCTCTTTTTATTTTTTTCTTCTATGCCCTCGACCATATATTCTACGAAGGCATGGTCACCAGCAGTGCGGCTCGGGACGCAGCGCCCGTTCATTGGTGTAGTCTTGTGTGCATCTATGTTTTGGGGGAAAATGCCGCAGGGTTTTGAGGTTGTATTCGACTATAGTGGGTTACATTGTAGTTTATTATAGTCGCTTACTGTATAAGCTATAGTAAGCTATCGTAAGCTTACCATAGCTTACTATTGTAGCTTACTACAGTGTAGCTTACCACACCACGGCATAACAGCAAACAGACTGAAGTAGCGAGTAGTCAGGAACGTTTATTTGATTAGAGTCCACTATAAAGTGCATCCTCAAGCCCATTTAAAGTCAAAGTATTTGTGCTCTTGAACCATGCTGAGTGCGGCAGAGTTTCGAATTTCATTTTTCACAACCGTGGTGTTAACATATAAACGACTCTTTAAGAAACTGAGACACGCTAGTAGAGAACGCTAAGGAAGCCGCTAAACATCATAAATGAGTATAGGTTTTCACCTACAATTTGTTATCAGGCACGTTTCTTTAAAAAATGCAAGTTAGCATTACTGCCAAATGAATTGAACTATGCCGTTTGTTTTTTGTTGTTAAACGCTGGCGCCAAGTTGCTTTCATTTTGTAGATAATTCTTATCAATATTCATCCTATGTACAATGGTCTGGGTTGAGTTGAAAAGATATAAACGGCTTTGAAAAAAAATCACAGCTTCGCTTGAGGTCGAAGCAGTGAATGACATAGCAACAAACTTTAATGCTACACGGAGCAATACTAGCGGCAAACCATTTCTAATCTGATATCACGTGATTCAGAAAAAGGCTGATTTAGGAAAATACGACCATTCCAGGGACCGAAGTGGTTTTTTTCTCCAGTAAGTTCTCTAAACGCGAAGTATAGGCTATGGGTTTGCAGCCTGTTTGCGAGCTGTCTTCTGAATTCTGCCGAGATAGAGCGCGCGACCCCGCCCTTCAATCGACACAGATCCCTTGCCCCTCCCCCCCCCCCCCCCCCACCTTGGCGTCACTTCGTGATCCTTACGATAGACGGGCGGAACGTTTCCTTTACGCTTGATGAGCCACGGCCGGGCTAGAAGAGCGGGACACTCCTCTAGCCCAGCCGTCGATTAGCACGTGGGGTGGTGTCATCGTATGTGCCCCTGGTGGAATGGTGATGGCCGGTACGTTTAATGTTTTCTGAAACAGTTACGAACGCTTTTAATAGTATTCCACACAATACACGGTGTGACGTTAACAATTTGGGCTTTATGCGGAAAATGAAGGCGACAGGCTCTGGTAAACACCCTTCAATAGTGGCCATTTTTTTCTTTCTTCTTTAGTTTTTCTGATTTTTGCTGTGCGAAATTTTTTTCTCTAACTTCACCGCACACATTGTTTTATTTGTTTCCTTGTATTTACGTATTTTTTTGCTATTTTATTCGTACTTGCCCCCTACTCAATGCCCTAGTGATCTCTGTATGGTATGCTGAATAAAAAAAAGGAATAAATTTATGTTTTATCACTATAGTTATATGCGCAGCTTCAACGAACTTAACATCGCGAAGGCTTATCAAAGAGCGGATGGGTTGGCATCAGTTCCAGCTTGGACATTGCCGAATTTTCCTGCACAAATGCCAAGTGATTCAAGGCGAACGTTCGAGAATGATGCGAGGCCTTGAGTTGATCTAGGATGGTTATGAGTCAGCCCGCTTTTCCAGACCACCTGTTTCACTGCCGCCACAGCTTCACCTTTGATCACCTCCTTTGTTCCCAGCTTCGCACAATTCGCGTATCTGTAATTTCCACAGCTGGCTCCATTTGCTACCTTAGGCTTCCCTCTCGTCGGATTAGCTTTCCCTCTCTTCTCAGGCTTCGCTCTCGTGGCCGGGCTAGAAAGTGCAGATGATGGATCCCCAAGGATTCAAGTGACCTTAAAAGATCACTCACGCCAATTTTCGAAGCAGAATTAACTCTGCCATGCAGATTTCCTGTGTACAGACATTGCTGCGAGGAAGTAGGAAGCTGAGTAAATGCTGATAAACTATTTTCTTTCGTCGATAAAGTCAATTTTTGCATGACTCACCTACCGACCACGATGCTAGCCGGACGTCAGCCTACAGTGTCAATTGTGGTGATTTCATGCACCACCAAAGTATCATACAGCAACCGAGAAAATACACACTTCGACGGCCCGTCAACTCCATTGAAACTCTCATGAGGCCAGCTGCCATGAAGTGCGCTCCAGCTGCAATGGCGTACATCCACATGAGGCGAAGACATACTCGTGCAACCAGTGCTCCAAGGCTGCACCTCACCATGGAGGGAAAGCCCATCAAGCGGGTATCGCGCCTACGCGTACTTGATATGCGCATACAGGAAGCAGGCAGCCTAAGTCTCTAATCTCAGACGCACGGCCTGGAGCTTAACGTGGCTTATTCGTCGAGTTGGCCGTCACCGAGAGGGTATGATTGAGGAAGACACCATACAATTAGTACATACCTTTGTCATATGCCCTAGCTTAGCAAATTATGCAGTGTCATGAAACCAAACAAGTAGACAAACTAATCAAAATTGCCTGTAAAGCGGCAATCGCTCTGCCTGAGGACACAAGCATAACCAGACTGCATGAACTGGGCATGACAAATAGGTACGAAGAATATGCGGTGACCACGCTAATGGCTCAGCGTGAATGACTTAACATGACTCCTCGGCACCGTTCGGTCTTACAGGAATTACAATACCCAATACCGCCACAGTTCTGCGGTGATGATATCGCGATACTGCCATCTGAAATCCGAGAGCGGATTTAAGTGGCCCTGATACCCCGTCACATGCACCCAATCTATCACGTGACACGGAGACGTGTCTAGGTAGCCACCTTACAAAAACGGTGGGATGATCCTAGTATGCGTATACTTGACAGACGCGAGCCATGCCGCGGTGGTCTAGTGGCTAAGGTACTCAGCCGCTGATATGCAGGTCGCGGGATCAAATCCCGGCTTCGGCGGCTGCATTTCCGATGGAGACGGAAATGTTGTAAGACCGTGTGCTCAGATTTGGGTGCACGTTAAAGAACCCCAGGTGGTCAAAACTTCCGGAGTCCTGCACTGCTGCATCTCTCATAATCATATGGTGATTTTGGGACGTTAAACCTTACCTATCAATCAATCATATCAAAAGCAACCTGCTGCATCGAACATTTTTGTCCTGCGTTATCACATTCGCTGTAGCAGGCAAATGGGCTTCTCTCTGTGTTTTAGTTGATGTATCGTCAGTGTAAAACACCACAAAAGAACAAACTACGATAGGTGCCTTAATACAGGGTTGTTCATCAAAATTGACCTATTTCACTGGGCTGTTGTTTGTTACTAATCATCAGATAGTATTGCGGTTTGCGGCGACACAATTAGGAAGGTTGAAAACTTTATCCCGTTTTGTCAGGTGTAGCGCCGTAAAACATTAAGTGCTATACAAGAAGGGTTGGCTAATTCTGCGCTGCGCTCGCGTAGGCCAGTGGCGGCGGAAGTTGACGATGCCATGATCATCACGTAACGCTCGCGCGAAAACTGAGCCCTCCATATTTCACGCGCATGATGTGCAGCGTCGCCTTGACGCACGCGCGTTTGTTTACCCTCAGCGTCCCTTTTGGAAAAGATTTCGTGGTTTTCGTTATTTCTTAACTGTTTATTTTTGTAAGTGTTGCACATCTTGATCTACAACACTTTAAACGGCATGGCCATTTATTTTTATCTTTCTTGAAACTGCATGAACATTAAAGGGGTCGTGAAACGCTCGCTCTAAAGCGACAATGCGAAGCCACTGGCGTCCACACGCACTAACTAGGTGACGTCATCATAAGTAATTCTTTGGAATTACTTATGTGGAACTCTATGGCATATCAAGCACGCGCAAGAGGCGCTCATCGCCATCTGCCATACGCAATCCGCGTCCCACAAGGACGCTACTTAATAGAGAGTTTTAGTACTGCGTACGCTGCGTACGTGGCGGCGTTGCGTACGCAAGGACGCCATGTTCTGCGTAGTGCGCATGCGCAGACCGCAACGCGCACGTATCACGTTACGTACGCAACTGCTAAGTACGCACGCATGAGATGCGTGCGTGCGTACGTATGAGGTGATCGCGCCGCTATCGAACAAATTCGCGACTGCGCGAGACTTCGTTTTGCAAAATGGCGGCATCGAAGGCAAGCACCGACCGGCTCTGTGGCTTAAAATATGGCCATAATCTGGCTATAACACTTGGATTGGCTCACATTGGCTGTCAACAACACGTGCTTCTATTTTGATCTACCAGTTGGCGCAACACGCTTCACGCTCGTTACGTTCGCGGGTACTACGGCATACTAAAAGCCGATTAGTGGCAAACGATGCCACGTAACGCAAGACGCTTGCGTGATGCGTACGTAGCACCATTCCGCAGTACTAAAACTCTCTATTATGACGTCAGAGTTCAAGTTAGTGCTGATTGCGTATGAAAAAGAAGCTGATGAGCGTCCCAGCTGCACGCACTCGCAAGTACCGAAAAGTTCCGCGTTCCTCTATAGGCAAAGCTTCTATGCAGGTCCACTCAGACTGATGATATAGTTAGCGCATTTGGCTGCCGTTGGCGCCGCATTGTCGTTGTAAAACGACCATTTCACGACCCCTTTAAAACTGTATCTTTCTTGACCTTCTGGTGCAAACCACAATAAAATCAAATAATTTGTAACAATGCTACAGCCCCTGAAATATGTCACTTAAGAAAAACGCCTCATCAAATGACATGTTTATTCTACATCAAGCGTATGCTTCTCCAAAGCTTAATAACTTTTGAATCCAAGGACGGCGCACAGGTGTTGTACTTTTTTCCTTGCCACATTGTAGCAAATGTTAAACTTAGGCGTCTTATGTCCCAAAACTATGGAGGCGGAAATGTTGTAGGCCCGTGTGCTCAGATTTGGGTGCACGTTAAAGAACCCCAGGTGGTCTAAATTTCCGGAGCCCTCCACTACGGCGTCTCTCATAATCATATGGTGGTTTTGGGACGTTAAACCCCACATATCATCATATGTCCCAAAACTACCAAAAGATTATGAGACATGCCATAGTGGAAGAACTGGATACATTTTCACTACCTACACTTCTTTAAAGTGCACCTAAATCTTAGTACATGACTGTTCTTGTATTTAGCTAGCTTCCATATAAAAGGTGACCTCCGTGTACCGGTAATCGAACGTAGTCTGATTAACCTGCTACTGATCCTATAAGCATTATATATATCTCATCCTATGATTCAATGCAATGCTTTCCAAATCATAATCGTTCACACAGGTAAGTTGGTAGTTACACATTTACGCAAGATATTTTACGTTCTGTCTAAACAGAAAAGGGGAAATAATGAATAAAAAAAGCACCACAGTGCACGCGAATGATGCGCATTTGGGAGAACATAAGAGATGAGCAACTCCTCCCACATAATAATACAAAAACAAAAAAACATACAAAAGAACGCAACAGTTGTGTTTTCCAGAAACGTACTCTACTGTTCGCATTGAAATGGCAGTTTGCTGAGTGCTACCATTTTGTTTCTCGACAATTGCGGGAGATTTTGAACACGCCTCAACGCGATTTCATTCCCAGACGAGCTTTAGAGGTTTCTCTCACTTTACAAAACTTTCTGCAAGGCCAAGTGTTTATAAAAGAGACCGGAAATTTGGTAGGCTCATTCATCGCCTTCTACTGGCTGGATGTTTCGAAATCAGCCATGCCGTACGTCTTGCACCTTTGCGTATGAAACGCAGTTGCTATGGTGATGATCGCTTCGCTCTCTCTCTCACTCTCTCTCTCTCTCTCTTTTGTTCCTGAGTTCAGCGCATAGTACAGAAACCTGTAAGTGTTGAATGTTGAATCCTTTCAGTAATTTCAGAAACTAGCTGAGTTTTGTGTGCGTATAGGCTTCCGCCACCAAACTTTGAAATGCCTTTCTTTTATGTTGACGCAATAATGCGCAATCATGTGCGTAATAAAACTATTTAAGTAACACTAACGGGCTTCACAAGAAAATGCCTGTCCACTGACCAGCTTCACAACGTCAAAAGTCTACTTTTAAACGCGGGTGTTTTTGAGAGTTTGAAATCACGTTAGCTTTGTGTCCATCCCCACTGTCCACCCGTTTTATTGAACTGACAAATGCCACGGTCCTCAACGGCAGCATTTGTCACTACTTTAATGGCAGCGTCATTGACAGCGGTCAAAATTAAAATCAATATTTTAATGAGATTCAATCCCAATGATTCTTTGTGTGCCGATGGTACTAACCATACCTCTCATTTGTTCTGGATTACACGAAAAAAAAGTTCTATATTATTGGCATGCACAATATGCAGAATGAATGTACGAATGAAGAAAGAAACAAAGAGAGAGAGAGAGAGAGAGAGAGAGAGAAAGAAGTAAGGAAGGAAGGACGAAAGAAAGAAAGAAAGAAAGGAAGGAAGAAAGAAAGGAAGGAAGGAAGAAAGAAAGAAAGGAAGAAAGAAAGAAGAAAAGAAAGAAGAAAAGGAAGGAAGAAAGGAAGGAAGGAAGGAAGGAAGGAAAGAAGGAAGGAAGGAAGGAAGGAAGGAAGGAAGGAAGGAAGGAAGGAAGGAAGGAAGGAAGGAAGGAAGGAAGGAAAGAAGAAAGGAAGAAAGGAAGAAAGAAAGGAAGAAAGAAAGGAAGGACAAACAAGCATTAACTGTCGTTGAAGATACGCGCATGTAGGAACAGGCAAACAGACGTCAATGCTATTAGACCTCAAACTATATATTTTCGCCTGGTTGAACAGCGCACACGAGACGACGACAAAGTAAAAGGACACATCCATGTGCTGTCTGTGTTCTTTTACTTCGTCGTCGTATTGTGTGTGCTGTTCAACCAAGATGACCGCATACCGACTCGCTCAAGCTTCTATTGTTATATATATTTCGTCTGAAGCAGTTTTCATAGACCTGAGTAAGAACAGGAAAAACCATCTTGTGCTTGATGCGTCGTCGTCGTCGTCATCGTCGTCAACTGGTCGGATTCATGTAGCCCGCACGAGCATGCTACAGGCACAAAGTTGAAAGGGGGGGTGGAGGGGGGGCACGTGTTCAAGATCACTGTGATAACGTGCACTAGGCAACCACTTTCGTAAATTGTTGTGTAATCATTCATTTGACAACAGTACAATGACGTTATTTGTAAACATCACCAGTCCTTCACTAAATTGATTGATGGATTACAATGACTACAGTCTATTCTTGTGACTTCGTAGAAATTTCTATTTTCCGAAAATTCTGCCTTGTTAACAGGGGATGTTCGCCGCTTCGGTTCTCAAATGCCTATAGACTAGATGGAAGTTGCACAAATTGTTGTGCGTCGAAGTACCAGTGATCAAAACGAAAGTGTACGTTCACATTGAAAGCTGATAATACAGATGTAGGCCTGTCGGTTCTGCTATTCAATTATAAAAAAAAACGCAAGCTCGGCGAACAAATTCCTGAGACTAGGATGTCATTTGTGTCGAAATAGGAACGAAGAGAACACCGCCAAAGGAAAAGTGTGGAAATCGGCATCACGGCGACAAAAAAACTCACGGCAGGCGCATGTTGAATCAGCTAAGCCATAGTCACGTTAAGTGGTGCTTTTCAATCATCGCATTATGAACGAACTCCTCATAAATGCATAATATATTGGTTTGTGTACCGTCTATGGCTTTTCCGAATATTACAATGGGCTCCGTAGTGACATGAGAACGATGTTTTGTAGGTGACAAAAAAAAAAGACTTCGCGGGAGATTTGTTTACGAACATGAGCGATTCAGGAAACATCGTTCGTCTTCTATCTTGAGTTATTCAGCGTTTGGCATGGTTTGTCGTGCCTGGGTCTGAACTGCCGGGAATACGCTTGAGAACAATGTCCATATGGCATCGGGAATCCGGAAGTTGTCAAGCGTCGTAAATATGGGTGCACAAATCATAATATGGCCAAAAACATACGGGAAATAACGAGCGTTACTACGGCACTGACCACTACATTAGGTGATATCTGCGGGCAGTGTTTCCGCCATCGTTTTTACATTCAAGTACCATCCCTCCAACGGGCGGGCGTGTCCCCTCGAAGAAGCGAAATCAAATCTTAGACACGACTGATGTAGGCTAAGGACTCTTTCTACGAGCATCGATTTCGCCCTGTCTATTCTTCTTTTATTCTCTTGCAACAGAGTAATAGACCTGGCACGTGCGAGCGAAAAGCGAATAGGAACACCTTGTTTGCCTTTTATGTTTCACAACCCCACAGTCGGAGATGTGCGCACCGAGATTCACCGGACATGCAAATACGTTCGCGAAGCGTTCGTCCTGTCGGTGCATTAGTTCCTGCCCCTCCCGTCATTACGTTACTACATTTCTTCTTTCAATGCAGAAGGAATAGAAGGATAAAGCTATGCACGCGACCATCTTGTCAGGAGTTCTCTATAGCGGATGCTGCATTCATACTCTCCACCTCTCATAGTCGTTCTACTTCCAACACTTTTCTTTTGTAGGAAAATCCTAATTTCCATTTCTCGCGAGCATTCTGCAGCGTCTCCGCCTTCACCGTCAAGCACGTCTTCCAAATGTGCGACGAACGCCCCCCCCCCCTTTTTTTTTAAATCTTTGTTTTCCTTTTCCTCTTTCTCACTCTCTTTATCTGCAACGAAGCCTACGCGTCTAACGGCGTGCTGGAGATAAAGCGGGACGAACAAGCCATCTGTTGCTCTAGCACAACACCGCGACGACAATGCCTACGCGAATCGCATCCCTTATAAATCAGGCACAACAGAGAACAAAAAAAAAAGATATTAAACCAACGACTGAAAGGAAAGTGCGCCCGCTCGACCGTCTCTTCCGTAGGGACACTCCACTGGAATGGCGTTGTCTTGCCTCCGTGCGGCCCACCATGCAGTCGTCGAATAGCGGCATGTTCGTCGCGTATTTCACAACGCCACCATCCATCCATTCCTAACTCCCGCTTTCTCAATATCCTCCGGCTTCCTTTTCATTCATCCTTGCTGCCACAACTCAGCGCCCTCTTTTTTTTTCCTCCAAACAATGCAGGATCAAAGCAATATATGGTAATGGCTTGAAGCAACTTGCGCATGCAGTGTCATTCTATGTACTTCCCGAAGTTCCCTTGTTCTCGTGACTGCGTAACTATACGCAAGAGGCAATCCATCAGCGTATTTCTCCAATAGGCATTGCGAACGCGAACGAGTCGAATACAATGAGGTATAAAAATTGATATTTGCTTTACCGGTAAGCGAATGGCAACAAGGCTGTTCCACCCATTCTCGAGACTATTACGTACGTTTGGGACCATGGACGGCAAAACAAGAGACAACTCCGCTGGTTGGGCGTCACTTGAACGATGTAAGTGATTGAAACTCCTTTATAAAGCGTTAGCTTTCCCCTAGTCAATGCGATTTCAACTTCCGCTGGTAGTGCACATTCGCTTTGGCTGTGTTCGCCTCGGGTACTCAAGTGAGAAGTATGACATTACTGAATAATAATCTTGACGATGTGGTGGGCAGTTACCCCCTCTTGAATAGTTGCCAAAGTTTTCTTTTTTGTTTTTTATTTTTTGTTTGTCCTGAAACTTCAGGGTTCGAGAACATAACCAAGACAAACGGGAAACCAAAAGCCAAGGTGACGAATTGCACAAAAAATCACAGACAAGAATGAAAGGTTTTTAGCAGACAATATGCAACATGCAAAGCTTGTGTTTTCAGTTGGGAAGCGCGACTTTCTTCATTTATAGTAGATTAAAAAAGCTACCAAAAAGAATGGAAGCGGAAAACACCGATAGTTGAAAAGCAGTGTCATTGTCTCTGCTCTTGTTCCTCGTAACTCTTCCATATCTCTCCATTTTACTTTCTTGTTTACAAGCAAAGATATTCTAGCAGAGTCACTTGTTGGACGAGTTGGTTCAACCTTAACGAGCTTATGGCGTGAAAAAAACATGAAAGAAGGACAAGCTCTCGTGATTTTTTTTCGCGCCATAAGCTCGCTAAGAAGGTATTTTAGCTCGGCATAAAATGTCGTTACACAAAATTATCATCATTATCATGTACCAACACGCACTCTCGTCTTCCTCTTCGTTCTCCTCCCAATACTCTGCTTTTGTTCCGGAACACGTGTGCAGATTTTTTCTGCGCATAGCGAGAGGGAAGCGCGAAGTGAGAGAGATGCGAGGGGGAGGAAGGATATGAAATTGAAAGAGAGGCAAAGAAAGATTTAAACAAGATAATCTGGACAAAAATGTTATTTAGCACAGGATACGAACCCGTGCAGCCACGAATCAAAGACAAAGCTTGAAAATCGCCATTTCAGGCACTTTTTCTTCATGCTGATAAACATAGCATAGCCTTGCATATAACGTAGCATATCGTATAGCAAGGGGTGGAAAATAGAAGCGAGGTAGAATGGGAAGGAAAAGAAGGAAGAGAGTGAGGCATGGCATAAAAAGCAAGAAATAGAAAGAAATGCACACATTGAAACAAATAGAACGAGAGGGAGAATGAAAGAGGAAGAAATAGAGGGCAATAAAATGATAACAAGGAGGAGGTACCAAGCGAGGAATACAGAAAGAGAGGGGGGGCAAAGATAAAAGTTGAGAGATAGAAAGATGGAAAGTGGAACAAAGCAAAAATTTTGAAATAAGCAGAAATGAGATAGTCCAAAAAACAGAAAAGAGAGAAAACTTGGTGGAGAAATAAAGAGAAAGGTGAAGAAAAATTACTAGGGCTACGCAGCTCTGAAGAGAGATAGAGATGTAGAGAAATAGGTTGCCCAGCGAGTGGCGACGGGCCCGTGCTTCGCGGTGCCAAGCTCTTTGCACAACACCATTTAAACTTGCTGCATTTTCTGTGATTTTTTTACTGATCTATATGTTTCCCAGCAATCAACCTTCACTTTTCTGACTCACTTTGCTTTTTTACCTACCTGCAAATGCTCGATGCTTGGCTTTGTTCAAGTGTTTGGCTAGACACTTTTCTTACACTTCCATGTTAATTGCCGTGGTTAATTAGCGCAGATTAAAAGATTGCTCTCGGTATTAGTAAAATGAATTTCGTCGATAGTTTAGTAAGCCATCTCGTGAAATTCTATATTTTTTCCCTATAGAAACTGAGAGAGTAAAGAGGGTCAAGCGGGGATGTCACGAAGTACGGATTAGGGATGTCGCGTGGAAACCTTGGTCCTGGCTTCCGGCCTCTTTATTCACAACAACAACAACAACAACAACGACAACGACGACGACGACGATGATGACGACGACGACGACAACAGCAACAGCAACAACAACAACAAAGAACAACAATAACAACAAACAAACAACAACAAACAAACAACAACAACAAAACAACAATAACAACAGTTTTATCAAGATAATATAGAATATTTTTATTATTTTAATATAACCTCTCAAGGCAGCAGTGGTCCACAGATTTTTAAACTATGGGAGCTGGCTATTATGGGTCACAAACGGATTCTCTCAATTTGGTGCGTGAGTAAATGTTTAGCGTCTATTTTTTTCTTGCCTTTTGGGGACCAAACGTTTCCTGAAAACGGTATATCCGCCCCCAGAGATTCATAGATCATTCTCCGTGCGCTAGAAAACACGGACACGCCCATTGCCTTGCATTGATTTGTTATTGTGGCAGTAACTTTTCGCTGCACTGCAGAGTGCCAGCTTGTACGCGTTATTTTGTTTGATGCACTACCAAGTACGCCAAGCATTGACGTCTTAAAGCAGTAATCTTTTCACTGAAATATTTACGCATATAAGCACATGCTGGGTGATCGATAACCATTTTTGTCAAGTCCAACTGCCAACAGGGCGAAGTTCTTTGGAATTGTTCCTAACAAAACGAAAACGTTTCTGCCACTTTGTGTGTCTTCTAGATTACTAGTGAACGGTGGTCATGGTGTTTCAGCAGCTAGGTGCGTACCACCCGTGGAGCTTATCAAGATTCCACGTTCTCACGGGGCCTTAATCGTGCGTTGCGTTCTCTCGAAAAGGGGCCTCCCAGGGTTCGGTTTAAGTACATCAGTAATTCATTTGTTCATCGATTTGGATATGTTTTGAACGCGCAATTAAAGCCTGCAATACATTAAGGCATAATCTACACTATAAACAAACGGACTCTGTCACTGATCATAACACAGTGTACAGCGCGCGTTTTACAGTGAAATCTGTACTGAGATAACAACAGCCGTTTTTTTAGTGCTGTCGTTGTCTAACGATGCCGCCGGTGCCGGTAACTGCTATCGCTCGAAATAAAAATAAAACAAAATAAGAAAAAACATCTGGTATGAAACGGGGTTTCAACCTGAGGCCCTCTTAGTGGAAGCCCAGAAATCTACCCCAGAGCCGTGCTCAACCTTGAAACACCTTCGCGAAAAGACGTTATACAGGCTTCATGTCGGAAAGGAATGACGTTAAGATCCATAATATATAGCGTGAAGAAGAGTAAAATAACAAGCAGGCGTCACACAGCAAACCTTGCGTAACTATAGCGGGTTGGTTAATGCTTCGAGCCCAATACGAACCGTTGAGCCGTAATTCTTCATCGTCATCAGTCACAGCATCAACAAAGTGATCACAATATCTTGCATGGGTACGGTGGGTACCTTGCTTTTCACACAAATTGACAAATCATGGAGTAGTTGGTGTTTTCCAATTTGACAGGAATGACAATTTGTGGCGGAGCGTGTACCTTGCAAGTGTACTTTGCATAAGTACCTTCAAGAGAGTTCACAATGGGATATATGCCACTCAAGCAGCTGTCGTTGCGACTGCACTGCACTTCCCGCTCAGGACTGGCGTTTTAATGCATCTGATGCAGGTTGATTTATAATCAATAGTTGCCGAACAAGAAGAGAAACATAATAGCTAAAGAAACCCTCGACACCACATTACCGCAACGAGGCCAGCGAAGTAGGTAACCCGGCAAGTCCACCACCGCACAAAACGCATTCTGATCCTGCTAACCATTTGAAGCGTCATGTGGCACACCTATGACGCTTTGCTCCGAGTTCCGGGTTACCAAGGAGCTACGGTGGACAGTCTTCAGACAGAGTGCAGTTAGCAGTATGCGCACGCACACAGAAGACTAGATGATGAAACCGAAAATCTTCTACGAACACACGTTTGTTCCTGATACGTTGTAAAAGAAAAGCGCATTCGATCGGCTTAGAGTGAATACAGTCAAAACGTATGAAGGCTTTCTTTTCATCGGTGTTCTCACGGGCGTCTTTAAATTATATATTACTGAAATCAAGAATTAACCACTGGCGGGCATTTTTTCAACACCTAAAATGTTGCAATCAGTCCGACATAGTTTGCCTCTAGGCGAACACACTCTGTAGCTTTTGAACAATTCGATATATAGATTGGTACAAACATCGTTCTTTTGTTTTTCTATAATCATATCAGGTATGTTCGCTGGGCTATAGCGCATTTATTTCACCTCTGTGTGTTCTTCTTTTATAGTACAAATGTCTTGCATCCTGAGAAACAAGCGCTCCTCTACACGTATCTAGGACATGTAACCACGAGTTTTTTCCCGTAAGGGACAAACCTCTCATAACGATCGGGTTCTGTATATGAAAAGAAAACATTCCACTCGGGCCACGCAAACTTTTCTCAACTGGGAGTCGCCACGGAGAGTGTTGACAAATAATGGTAGACGAAAAGAGCCGTGTCTCGGCGCTTTCGTTTTCTTTTACTTCTGTCTTTTACGGAGACACCGAATCTCCGGGCATGATCCGCAAACAGAATGAAATGATGCGGAGAGGGAGTGAACTCAAAGCTTATAAATAACCGGCGATGTGGACTGAATCGAGTTGCATTGGAATACCCGTTCTCGTCACGTTCTCGCATCATTTGTCCACTTTCTCGCAACGTTCTAAACCAGCGCGCTCCGTACGTATGAAGGCATTATAGATAATCGAAGTTAAGCCCAAAGATGTAGAATGGAGGGAAAAGAAATGGCGACAGATCGTATGGAGTCAACGCGTTGGAAATATATAGCTGACTGCAACGTTTCTTTCTACCTTTGATTTCGCTATTTTTTTATTCTCAAATATTTATAAGCGGTGCGACTTTCTTCAAGAAGCCGAGAAGATTTCGGTGTCCATCTTTTTGATGTTGTGGACCATGACTTTGCGCCACCTTGATTCCACTGCTCAGGAGCCCCGGGGTGAAGACTCTTGCGTTGAGGGGGCAGACGAGCGTGCCTTACGAACGATGGTGCGGCATTTTCCAGAAAAAAAATAAAAATAAACTACTTTCCCACACATGCGTACAGGATCAAAACGAATCGGTCAATCATAAGCGCGAAATGAAACAAAAAGTCCAAAGCAGGGTTATTTTTTAGCCGCTTTCATCGAGCCGAGTGCGTTGTTTATGCCCACTCCAGCGATCAGAGAAGTCTATACGGGAGCCAGTCGACGCTTGAATTGCCCTTTGTATTCCTGCTTGTGCGTACTTTATTTTCATGTTTCTTTTTCATCTCCAAATGTATCGGTGTTGGAACTGTGGGTGAGTAAAACAGAATGGGCATCAAAGGTCCAACACTAGTTTTGTGTTCTGCCCCCTTTATTTGTTCTGGCTACGATGCTCTTGGCTAGCTCAGTGGTAATCGAGAGGTAGAAACATTTTCATAAATTGTTTGTGGCAAGCTTTCCTTTCTCAATTAGAAGCAACTATAACAATTGTTCAACATGACAGTTTATTACGTAAAAAATGGTCGCGTATCTACATTCTTGACTGCAAATGTCCTCGAAATCATCTGCCAGCTTTCTTTGGTGAATAGCGTAACGTTTTCAGCAGAGCCTAAAAAGCCCTAGATCTTTTCTATTTACGTTTCTATGCACTTTTTTTGTAAAGAAACACACCACCTAATATATACGTACGTATTAAGGTTGCGCCTTAGATATGCGTGGTATTTGCCTTTTTATTCACAATGTTCACAAGTATGAACGCAGCCATCAGTTCAAGATGGCTGGGCGTTCAGCAAGTTCTGAAAAATTGGCCGGGTGGCTAGATTGTGTGACAGACAGACAGACAGACAGACAGACAGACAGACAGACAGACAGACAGACAGACAGACAGACAGACAGACAGACAGACAGACGGGCGGATGGACGGACGGACGGACGGTGAATGGACGAACGGATGGACGGACGGTGAATGGACGAACGGATGGACGAACGGATGGATGGATGGATGGATGGATGTACAGACAGACAGACAGACAGACAGACAGACAGACAGACAGACAGACAGACAGACAGACAGACAGACAGACAGACAGACAGACAGACAGACAGACAGACCAAACTTTCTGCTTCCAACTATCCCAATAAAGACTATCATCTTTGAAAATGCGAGGCCGGCGCGGAAAGCGCAGCACAGTCACAGCAAAATGGAAGAACGACATTTCTACAGATCATTGTTAACTCTTTTGGGGCTCGTTACAAAAGTACATTTGCGAGGTGCCCACTACTCAATAAATAATTTTTGTCCACTTGTGAAGCACCCCCTACGCTATTAATTGTCATTCTGCGGTGAAGTGAGCTCACAGCTACACACTTGCAAAGTACTAAATGAATATTCTTTATGCTGTGCCTGACGACAATGAAGAATCATGGTTGAGCCCTTTAAAAATGTTGGACATTTTAAACAGCCCAGTAGTTACGCAATCCCTATTTTGTGGCACTTCGTTACACAATTCACATTTTGTAACACCTGGTTGTTATTTTAGAAAAACTGTGTGATAGATGAGTTAATTTAGTGGTTTTTTGAAGTTAAACCCCACATATCAATGAACCGATGTGTTAGACAAGTAAAGCAACAAAGATGAGTAAGGCAAAATGTAAAAAAACAAGAAAAAATCTAATAAAACGATACAAAAAATTGGCAGCATATCCACGGAGTGAATGATGGAGAGTGGGGCGAAGCATTCGTCCGTCCATTCGTTCTTGCTTCCGTCCGTCCATGCGTCCGTCTGTGTGACCGTCCATGCGTCCATCCGCCCGTCCGTGCGTGCGTCTGTTCGTGCGTCCGTCCCTGCGTTCGTACATGCATCCGCCCCTGCGTCCGTTCTTGCGTCCATCCATGCATCTATCTGTGTGTCCATTCCTCCATCTATTCAACACTCCAAGTACCACCATCTCGCATCTTTTCATCATATATTCCCCATATAAAAACACCGCCATCCAGCGCACATACCACGGACTAAACGAGAGGTGGCACACGCACACTTTGTTATGGCTTGCGCTTCGGGTCTACTTCCCGCCTTTAACCACCTCGAGTTCATGGTATATACTAGTTCATTGTATTCATGGCACTGCAGCCCAACACTCGCTAAACCTTTCTAAAACTATGGAGGTTACACCCAGCAGTATAACGTAGCAACCCTTTCTTGTCAGATAGTGCTCAATGTACATGCCAATGGCTGCTAATGGGGATCGCAGGGTGCGCGTTAACTAAAGGCCAAATGCTCCTGTCTCTCATTCCCCATTAGCAGCCATTGGCATGTACATTGAGCACTATTTTTTATTGCTCAACAACGTACAGAAGAAATCTCTCACTGGCACCACCTTGTAGGTCAAAATGTTATACTTTTTACACACTACAACGGCTAGGAGAGACGAACGGGTGCCGCTATAAAAAGCTTCGCCCTTGAAACTAAAAGGGAAATCACTGCGCGCACCGTTACCATCGATGAACCTTAATTCCTTCGCATACAGAGACCCGGAAGGCTTGCTAGCGCATGAGTCCTGTTCGCGTTTCATCTGTGCAGCCTCGGAAATGACTTGAATCTGATCTTTTGTGTGATTATACAGAATCACAGTGTGCTTGAAGAAAAAAAAACGCTTTCACACTAGCATGTTGGGCACACAGTTGCACGCAGAGCAACTGTGGGCCTAACTGATTTTTGCCTTACTCATCTCTGCACTGCTCATTTTTGTCACGTCTTTTTTTTTTTGCCACATGGTTTACTGTCTCTTTTATATGTTTTCATACTCTTCACAATAAACTCAGCTGGAAGATAGCGCTCGTCTTCTTGCCTCTTTGTCATTGTTCAGAGTTCAAGCTGTAACAATCGCCAAGAAACATATCTTGCGCTTTGGACTCACTCGGACTCAGATTCTCCAAACTTTTCCTCAGCCTGACTTTCTCGTACTCACATTCACTAAAATTTTCTTCAACCAGACTCATTCGGACTCAAGCTCACCAAAATAATACTCACTCTGACTCACTTGAACTCAGACTCCCATCTTAATCTCGTTTTCAGGGGGTCGAGTGAGTCCACTCATGAGTGAGTGCGCCGACCTATGGTCACCAGAGCTCGGAAAGATTCTGAGTTTTGCCTAACTCGGGCCATCCTATGTGCACTCCTGGCTATGTATGCAACCTACGGGTGGACTTACAAGCTCTTTCGCGATATCCGTTTCGTTCAAGCAGGCACTTTCATTTACATCTGTGGCAATCTTGTGAATTTTTTTTACCATCTTCAGCCCTTTTGGTAGGTTTTCAAAATTTTATTGTACTTTTACTTACACACGTCGGGGGAAGATGAATAGGCGGCGCTTATTAAACTTCAACATCTCATGTAAACAAACGTAATAGAAAGTCATAGTTTCGCCGCAAGGGCGAATCAATGAGTGCGATAGTAACACACTGTGGTGTCACGTGAAAAACGGCTGCCAGCTTGAAACGTGCAGCACGCTCCTCAAGAAGATAGAACGCACGAAAAGAACACACACAGGCCGAGTGCGAGATAACAACGTTCAAAACTCAACACTTAATTCGCTGCTCAAACTTAATGACACACGAAACGTATACGCAATGGCCAACACTAGATGAGCGCGAACAAACTAGTGTCATAGTTATTACTTCGCGGTGTTTGACAAGTGTCCTCCTTTCCCAAACGAAGAAACTGCAGCAAGCAAAGTGACCACCATGCGCCCTGTAACTATAACGCAATATTTTTAGTGAAAGCGCATGAAGTATAATTTTCCGCCATGGCGAGACAAGCGCACGCGCGCAGGGTTGGCCGCGCACCATAGTGCAATGTCCAAAAATTGGCCACCTTTCACGCCATCTCAATTGGAAAGCTGTGAACAAGCTGACATTCCTCCTGCAATAATCATACGGCGAGCGGCAGATGCTGTATATAAAGAGCTTTTCGTTACTACAGCAAAGGACGCACGCTCCCGTTGCTCAGTGGCTAACGCCATGCGCTGCGGAGTGCGGGGTCGCCCTGCTCAATTCCACGCTTCGTAAAATATGATCGCTTTGTCCCTCGTTTTAGGCACACAAACCAAATGATGCGTGAGCTACCACGCATGAGCAGCTAAATGCGTGTTTAATACTTCGTGTGGTTGGGTCTTACAGGAGGGCGATGACGTCGGCTCAATACTTCTCTCACGAGGGCATGGTAACTCGACACTTCGTGAGCTTTATTTCGAACGCAGTGAGCAAAATCGAGTCTGAAATTAGTGACTTCAAATGTTCTTTTTCCTAAACATTTTTTAGCATTTTACAATGTCACCGTCTCTACAGTGCTCTTCGCCGAAACTTTAGCGTATACTCTACAATGAAGCTGATAGCAGGATGCGGCGTTGTAGGTTGTGAATACGGGAAGTTACATAGTCGGAAGCTTGGCAAGTATTGCATTTGGTTAAACATACAGAGATTAAATCTGAATGCTGCCCGCGAAGTGAGTTAGACAACAACGAAACATCAAACCTTTGTTAGCCCCCTTATACTACAGGATTCGACCGGAATGAAGACCACGAGCACACATACATTGAGTGGTGTGTTGGGTTGACGGAACGTTCGAATAAAGTTCGCGACTAGGTTTCAAAAATTCTAGGACTTTAATGGCCAAGAAATAACTAGTCTAGTTGATTAGGAGCCTTTCTGTAGGAGGGACAGCAAAAAAGGGTTAGTTCCCGATAGTGTATAGTTGTCACTTTATTGTTTAAATTTAGTTCTAGTGCCATTAGCATATTTAAAATGCATGACGCAGATTTTTTTTCCCACCAACTTAGATTATAATAGATAAATGCCACTAGCATTCCACTGATTCTTGTAGTAATTAGATAAAACTCAAACTATCACCAGTTAAACGGTCATAGTAAAGTTTTTTTTAATTATATCACCACCATCAATCACGTTCCCAACATGAGTGCACTGCCTATATTTCTAATTAGGCTCAATGCAATCCCTTGCATAAAAGCTCTTACGACAGCCTAAATCAGGGTTCTCAAACTTGATTCAATAAGTGGGCCGCATTCACGCAATTTAGTCCAGCCAGGGAAGGGGCAGTGATGAAGGCAGAGCGGGGCGAAGGTTTTGGAAATTATTGGAATTAAAATATTATCATTTTATTATCGCATATACAGGTCGTTTCTGAACAGTATGTCGATGCTGATCTCCACAATAACGAAAATCTAGACACCGATTCTCAACTAGCTTTTTGTCGCGGTTCTGATTTAAGACATGATGACCCCACTGAATGCCTCACAATAAGGATTATTTAGACCAGTCATGTTTGATAACATCACCAACATTCTTATTGAGAAATCAAAAGAAGTTCGGGGCTTGTACAGTCATGTGAGGGCTGTCAGCCGTGTGTTTGACACCTCTGTCCTAAATAAATACGATGTTAAACGGCAGTAACTAAGTTGCCGTACTATTATGGTTACAATTTTGTAGGCACTGTAGCGCCTGATATAAGTCATATTGATAACCCTCGAGGCTGTAAATCAGTAACAATACGGAGTGTTGCAGGGTTTCTCAGTTTTGTTATCCAAAAGGCAACGTAATATATTTCATGAACGATATCCGTTACCCTATCTTCCTATGTTCTTCTAGTTCAATTATGCTATTTAATTAGTTCAACTACTCATACGCTATTGAACCTCAAGGCCCCAGTGATATTGTCCTATGGTTCTTCGGTTACACGATCATTCCGGTGTTGTTTTTCTTTCTTGTATTCGGTGCCTTCCTTAACGCGGCTGCAAGGGCCAATATTTGGTTGTAAAAACCGGCCCGCTGAAGCGATATTGGCCCACCAAAACGCTCCGCAGCCACGGGAAGTTTGATAACATTACCCACTCCGCAAATGTAAGTGCTAATTTGGACCATGTCTACACGTTTGGTAATTGAGCATGCCTTATCTCTTGCAATCGCGTGCAGATTCGTTTAACAAGTGAGAATTATTTCCGTGCCGTTGTCCTATTGTTTTGTACGCCTACGGCTGTGCTCGGTTGTAAAAGGCTGCGCTTGGCTCACTCATTTAGGGTGCTTATCGTTCGATTGAGAGCCTGGAAACAGAGCCCACACCCTGGAGCGTCTACACTCTTTAAGAACTTTGTTTCATGGAGCTGCAAGCCGAAAAGCCACGAAGCAGCGACTCGTTGCAGGCGCACCATGCATTCTGGTGCTAATGTAACCGCACTGGCTTAAGAGTGTCTGCATTATTTTTCTACGCCTTTGCGCTAATTAGAGCCATTGCTTGTTCACCTCACTTTGATGCTAACCACTGCCCCAAGAATGGGAACATGCACTTTTGGGTGTTTTCTGCTAAACTTCACCCGGTTTCTGAGTTTATTTTTTTTACCAACTGTAGCTGTGCACCTGAAACAAACAAGAACAGAAATACGTCAAGCTGTGCCCAACACCATTATGAAATCTTTTTTAACAGGGCATGCTGTACTCAAAACTGAGACAAACAACACCGCTTATAATTTCTACAAGCAGCGATAATCAAAGTGAGAGGCGTACGCTGTACCAGGAGTGCTGATTCGCTGTTTTTGTCATGCAAAGAAAAAATTCAGTGACTTCGAAAAGTTGTGTCACTGCGCAAACTTCACATTTGAGCCTCACAAAATTCAATTCGTGTACAACCTGTCGTGTGTTAATCTAAAAAATAAGCATTAGAGAAGAAACCCTAGAGAAGGAACAGCAGGGAGGTTACCCAGACCAGAAAAGCCGGTTAGCTACCCTACATGGGGGAAGGGGAACGGGGAAACAGAAAGACGTCGAGGAAAAGTTACAGCTTTGCCGCAAAGGCGAAGCAATGAACGCGATAGTAACAAATTCGAAGCTCACGAGCAGAATGGCAAACAGATCGAAACGTTCCCCGCGTTTCCAACACACAAATGACGTAAGAAACGTACTCACAGGTACAGGTGAACGCTAATAAGCGTCTCAGTTGCCATTTTGCTGTGTCTGAAAAGCGCACCTTTTTCGCAAACGGAGGCTGTGCAATGATTGCAGTGACCTTTGTGCGCCCGGTAACTACAACAGAATTGTTGCGGCGAAACTCAAAGACTGGCCAAGACGTACGATCCTCCCCACTGCAAGGTAAGGGCGCGAGATTTAGCGTACACCCCCTTATTATCTACGTGAGCCAATGTACGCATCAGAGAGGAGAGCCACCGCGCACTCACCGCGCACTCACCGCGCACTCACCGCGCACTCACCGCGCACTCAGCGCGCACTCAGCGCGCACTCACCGCGCACTCAGCGCGCACTCACTGCGCACTCACTGCGCCATCGTGCTGATAATGCTCAAAACACGATATTCCCCCTCCCCGAGATGCTCGCCAACAGCGGTAAGCGGTAGATAGAAATATCTTGCTGTTTAAACGTCCAAGGAGGTACCCCTCGGTGGCTCAGTGGTTAACGCCTCGCATTCGCGACGCGGAGGTCCCACGTTCGATTCAGCGTGCCCACTCGTCTTCTTTCTGGATTTTTTTTCTTCTTGCCTTTCACATATATAGATACGTACACATATATGGTGCATGACATCGGCACCAATGACCACGCGGACTGCGGCGGCGAAATTCAGCCGAGAATGTCTATATAATTGCTATCACAACAAAGAAGTGGAGAAAGATAAATAGGGATAACACATAGCACCGCACACACAGAGACATGCAGTCAGTTACATGTCCACCACGCTCGCGTGGTACGAGACGTTACTGTAACAACCCCTTGTCCCAATTACTTTTTCTTGGGAACTTCTGGAGTTCCTTGGTCGCCTTCAGCTGCGATGTCATCTGAAGAATACATTAAACCGACATTCGTCTATTGTCACGGATCTCTAGAACTTACGCCAGTGATTGCCTCGGCACATCATGTACAGGGCAGTCACAGGCGTATACCGTCTCCTCTCAAACAACGACAGGCATCGCGGAAAGCACTGTCAGCCATCCCAAAGTGAAAGGAGTAAAATTTGGTGAACAACATTAATTAGCAAAGACACAAGAACATTAGAAGCCTCAAGCGTGAAGCCTGGTATAACCTTCAAGACAGACAAACTCATAATTAAAAACAGATTGTGGGCGGCCTTTGTATGCCACTGACATGCACTTTCTATTAGGATTGGGGAAGTGGACTAAAAGATTTCAGAAGAGAGAGAGAAGAAAGGAATGATAAAAATATTATCAACAAATAATAAATGCCCAAGTACATCTGATAAACGTCTTTGCAATTAGGATGTCTTGTAAGTTAAGACTTTCCTATATGAAGTATTCTAGGATCAGAGCCTTCCAACACGTTCAATTTTGGGCCAGTAATTTACTAATGACCATATCAACCGACGCTAGTTTAAAGTCCGAACATTGGCCTTAGTATGTTGTGCAACATGAACTGTTCAAGTCAAATCATGTCCATTTGTTATTCAAATACTTTTCTCTTGTCCTGGTACGCGAGGCATGCAAGCAGAATGTGATCCACTGTTTCTAAGCTGACAGTTATCACAACAGGGACTTGTGGTACCCATTAGTGGTGCCCGCTATTCCTATTACAGTACCAGGATTGTAAGTGCATTCTCACTATATTCCCCCGGTATCTGAACAATCAAGATACCAGAGTTTCTTTTAGTAATTAATTTAGACACTTCCGTGATCGCCACCTTCAGTCATGTCTCCGTTCATTTTGTAGCTTCCAGCTCACTCAGTCATGTCTCTGTTCATTTTGTAGCTTCCGGCAAACAAGCGCTGATTTTCGTTCAAAAAACATTTTGTGACGAGAACTTTGGGGGGACGAGATGGTTCATGAGAGGATAATTTCGATGTTAACCTAGAGAAATGTGGGCAAATTGCTTGGAGCAGTCGAACGCTTAGAAACACTTCTGCGTGTTTGTCCACATCACTGACGGAGTGTCATCGTGTCACCGTAATGCAATGCATGTCAACAGTGACAGTAGACAACAATCACTTTCTGGCGGATTTTACAGTTACATCAATGTGACGTGACGAGGCCTCTTCTTTTCCTTCTTTTCTGTTCTAGCTGGATTGCTGTGCAGAGTTTGAGGATTATATCAGCTCGGCTATTGTCTTTCCATACCTGAGCGAAATAGAAAATAGATATCCAAACAACCCCCGCCGCGGTGGTCTAGTGGCTAAGGTACTCGGCTGCTGACCCACAGGTCGTGGGATCGAATCCCGGCTGCGGCGGCTGCATTTCCGATGGAGGCGGAAATGTAGGCCCGTGTGCTCAGATTTGGGTGCGCGTTAAAGAACCCCAGGTGGTCGAAATTTCCGGAGCCTTCCACTATGGCGTCTCTCATAATCATATAGTGGTTTTGGGACCTTAAACCCCACAAATCAATCATATCCAAACAACAAAATAAGTAAAGAAAAAAGGCATATCAAACAAAAACAATTATGGAAAACAGCATGGCAATGAAGAGTGAAACTTGTGGGAGTTTACGTAGCAACATAACATTTATACGTATACGTTCTACCCACAGTACATGAATTGACTCATCATTTCGTATACAGCAACACATAGCTGCTCATCGCAAGCGCTTTTCTACTTCATTGTCCACTATGAGGCCCTTTATGAAGATGTTCGTCTTTTGTTGAAGATGCTTTTCGGCCCAAGGTCCGAGTAATTCTTTTAATGAGAGAGTGGATTCTATTTTAACTTGCTCTGTTTTATCTAGAGCATCAGATAGTTAAAATGGCTTTCTTTCTCTCTCTTTTTGTCAAGACTATAGCATTGTCCACTACACTAAAACCACCATGAAGACGACTCATTCCATTGAGCCACTTGTAAAAAAGAGCGAGAAAGAAATCGCTCTGATGTTTCTAGAGCTTATCGCTGGCCAACGAGAGGTTTAAGTGCAGTGTCATTTAACGTGCGGAGATCGTAACATATATCCTTGCCTTTTCTTACCGTGACTCTGACTTAACTTCGCCGTTGTCGGCATGCCGCACTCTGTATTGCTCTTTCTTGAAACTCACGGTCGAACCTAGTCAGAACACTTTCGCTGATTTCATTTTCGGGAAGGCGCGGACTTGAAACGTGACTTTTATTTTTTGCCATCTTTTATAGAAACTTTTCTTTCTTGTTCTGTCTGCTTTCACAATACCAAACACCCACGCGGCTCATTCTAACGGCTCAGGCATAATTGAGGAGCTTTTTTTTTCGAAATGGGCAAACACAAATCCTAAACTAGCGCAAATAAGGCTGTTTTCGTACATAAATCTTTCAACTTTCCTCTAAAATAGTTAAAATAAATTACCAATTATTGTTATCATTTATTAGTATTTTATCAGAAAAGTTTGTACTATGCATGTGAAAAGAAAAGGATACCATCGAGCATACCCTCCATGGTGTCCTCTCCCAAAACAGCTTTGCCCTGTCACTGAGCGCCCCTCTCATGCCCCTCCCAATCTCGCGTGGCATATACTTCATCACTGACGCGCTGCTTCAAACACCGTCTACTTCCGGTTTCCGCGACTCCGTCTGTCAACTCCGTCAGATGCGTTGTAGCCGTGTGCTTTTTGGTGGACCGTGGCTTCCGTGCCTATACAAATCGTCTCAGTACAGCTCCTCGGTTGCGCGCATGCCTTCAAAAGACCGCCAACACGATTGACCTGTACGGGAACACCCCGTGCCAGACAGCCTCCGCCGCGGATTAGTGAGCGGGCGCACGCACGCGGGCAACATGGCGAACAAGCAACGTGGACAGCTGCTTGCAGACTGACCAAAAGCCGTAGGCGCGTGTTCAACCAATCACAGCGTATTTGGATCAGCGCGTCAGAGATACTGGAACGGCGCGTCACGCGGGGGCTTGAAAGGCCCGAAACAAAAAAGGAGGGATTGTTTCTTATAATTTGTGGCACGCCGGCGGCTCGTAGCACTGCTGCGTGAAGAATCGTTGATTGCGACAGCACTCTGCACGCGCGGCGCGTATTAACTTCAAAAACTAAAAAAAGAAATATATCGGAGGTGGTTTGAGAGCCTATTAAGCGTCCTGGGCGGGTGTGGGTGCGAATGAATTTTTTTTTTTACATTTCACTGAACTCAGTGAATGACCCGCCTCATGGCGGCTTCTGTGAAGTTTTCGTCTGATTCAGTCCGTGTGACTGCCTTCGCCGATTTTGGTCGCCTAAATTAAGCTGTCGCCGAACAGCGTACCTAGCCCAGTCTTTTATGAATGCTTCTACTAGCTCATTTCGACTGTTGCAACAGCTTTACGAACAGGGACTTCTGTTTGAGAGTATTCTCATACGATACATATGTGGGGTGCATTGTGCTTGATTCTAGTAGCCATTGAGTAGGGTAAGGCATTAGGAAGAAGAATATAAAGTCAGAAAGCCAGCTTTCGGGTAAAGCCACTGCTCCAGGTGTCATCCCTCTGTCAACGCCTTTCACTGTATCTTTTTGAGCTCATCAGAACATTGACTCTACGGCAATGATAACGTGCTCACCTGTGCTGCACACCTCTACCTGGAGGCATTGCTTGGCTGTGCTTGGTATGTATTACGGTGAAGCTGTGAGTGGCTAGGGGGTAGGAAAATGTGGTAGTCTGTAAGTCGGCAGAAACAATAATGAAAAAGCAAAGCTGGAGTACGCTATCACAAATAGTCTCCATGCTAATAATATTTTTTCTTCAGGTTTCGTCAGTATAGCTGATATCCACCGCCCAATTGATCACCACGCGTAAAATTCTGTAGGCACTCTTTATATCCTTTAAGCTAACGTCGCCAAATGCAATGTCTGACACACGTATCTTTTAAATGTATTGGTGGAGTAATTCCAATCTATAAAAGGCACTTAAATGGAAGCTTGTGGCAAACACCGGAGCCGCACGTTTCAGCTTCGCTGGTTAACCATCTGTAAGGAGTGCTTAGGCGGTGATTTGTATGCGTCTCTTTGCAATCGACGTTACTCTCTATGCCTTCCCTCCGGGCTTTGCACTCAATACGAGAATGATGGAGCTCTCGGGCGTTCTCATTTTCACCTCGGAAGAGCGAAAGTCGACTCACAAAGGTATACGTTTGAACTTGTCAGTCGTAACTGCAAATAGTGTTCGATGTGCTCGAAACACGCGCAAGCGCACTCGATATCACCTAAAACACAGTATCACGTGGCCTTACGAGTTCAATAATTGCGCATGGCTTCCACTAGCCCTTATTTCAATTGTTAAACGCGTTCCTCGCCCTTGGGTATGATTTGAAACTAGGAAATTATAGTTAGTTGTTGAAATAAAAGTCACAGCTTTGCCGCAAAAGCGAAGCAATGAACACGATAGCAACAAATTAGAATGTCACGCGCAGAATGCCAAGCCGATCGATAAGTGTCCTGCGTTTTTCATGCACAAATGACGCGCGAAACGTGCTAACAGGTACAGATGAAGGCGAATAAGCGTCTCGGTTGTTACTTCGCTGTGTCTGAAAAGCGCGCTCTTTTCGCGAGCGGACACTGTGTAACGATTGCAGTGACCTTTGTGCGTCCGGTAACTACAAGAGAATTGTTCCAATAGAAGTCCAAGGCCAACCAAGACGTAAAATCTTCCCCACCGCGAGATAAGGGTGCGCGGGTGAGCGTCACCCTTCTCCTCTCTGTGGCGAAATGTACGCATGGAAGATGAGAGTGCGCGCAGCCGTGTCGTGACGTTGTGGCGACGCGTGCTCATTGCGTCATCTTTCTGGTAATGCTGGAAACACGATAGTTCCCCACGAGATGCCCGTCAGCAACAGTAAGCGGTACATATGGACAGTTCGCGGTTTGAACGCCGAAGGAGGTCTCAGTGGTTAACACCTCGCACTCACGGTTCAGAGATCCCAAAATCGCTTCCGCGTGCCGGTGTCTTTTTCTGGATTGTTTTTCTTTCTTTCTTTCGTCTTTCGTATATAAATACGTATTCATATACGGTGAGTGACGGCGACGCCGACGCCGGTGGCAAAATCCAGCAGAGAGTGTCCATATATTTGCTATCGCAATAAAACGAATTGAAGTCATGTGCAAAACGCGCTCCCGCGTTGAAAGTCATATTTAGTGCGTCTGTACGTGTGCGTGATTTGGGCCATGGCGAATCCCCCAGCGATGATATGTTTTGACCGGGATAGAGCGAAGCAGAATAAAAAAAAAGTGCGCGCGAATGCAACCACAGTTTTGCGGGATGATAGAGACAATTTTTTTGCACATTGTGTATGTTAGCACACAGAAATAAGAAAAAAACATTCAAGCAAGACAGGTGTATATAAGCAGGACAAAAATTGAAAATCTTATCATGCTACTCCCGTGCGCGCGCTTTTCGAAGTGCGGGCATGCGAAGAAGACGATAGCGATGCGTTCATGCTCGAATTCACCAACGCTCAGAGAATCACTGGTCATATCGTTTTTTAAAACTTTTCTTATGAAGGAGAATGCATAAGGTGGGCGCGACATGTATTTTTGCCACCTCTTAATGAGAAACTCGGCTCCCCTCGTGAAGGGTCATCCCAGTAGAAGTTTCCTTCAAAATGCGCAAAATTTTTGTGCTCCTAAGTTTCGCTTAGAATCCGCCAGTCTGTGTTTGCGCATGACAGTTCTTCATCTGTGTGGTTTGTCTGAACACTCTCTTATTCCACTCCTTCTTCGTTCTTTTCTTAAGTAGGGAATCTATTCATGCGCAGCCTCAAGTCTTAGGCCCCCTAAAGCAGCAAACGGTGTGCACAAGTTTCCTTTAGGGGCATCGCTTTCCCTCAAGGTTGCTTCTGTGATTTTTTTTTTTTTGCTGTTCTGCTTGCAGATCACTCCAAAGGTTGTGCCGGCTCCTGTTTTTTACCGCTGCTTCTAGCTTCTCACTTGGTCTGCGTGCTATCCTTTGTTTTCTTATTTTCTTCGTTGAGCGTTGCACGGCCCTGGCTACACGCACCTTATTCGGGCCTTATCGGTACGGCCAATGATGTCACGTGGGGCTCTCTTGGCTGTTTAAAGGTATCGAGCACTTCTTGTGGTCACACTCGCCTCACTTGCACGACCAAACACATTCTCTGCAAGAGCGTTTGCTCTTTGCCTATCTTCGATGTTACGTGATATTTATAACGCTGCCAGAGCGCAGAACGCCTCACTTGCCTCGGCAGCATGTAGGGTAATCGCAAGAGAGGACGTCCTGGGCAGAATAATCGCTAATCCTTGATGCAAAAATAACTGTAGTGAAATAAAAAAAATTGCCGCATATTTACGGAGTGAATGATGATGAATGGGGCGAAGCGTCCATCAGCCCGTCCGTGCTTCCGTCCGTCTGTTCTTCCTTGCGTTCGTCCACACGTCCATCCATGCGTCCGTCCGTGAGTCCGTCCATCCATCTGTCGGTCTCTGTCTGTTCGTGCGTCCATCTGTCTGTACGTCCACGCGTCTATCCATCCGTCGGTCCATCTGCAGGCCTGTTTGTCCATCTGTCCGTGCCTCCGTCTAGTGAACACTCCAAGTATGGTTATCTCTCATCTCACATCCTCTGTGGCACATACCCGCTCTAGAGCGGGTATGTGACACCAGTGGCTACGTACTACTGCATACATACAAGGGATAGACAGACCCACACCTTAAGGAGCTTCGCCTTTAAAAGAGGGGGGGGGGAGGAGTATTCATCTCCTCAATGTTAGAAATGTTCCTAACGTGACCAAGCGCTCTTAACGCGACTACAGCGCTCGTACAATTGAGCGTTGCAGTCGGGGAAAAGATGCGCAGTGAATTTAGGTTTTCGTACTTAGTCCTGAAATAAGCTATGGTCCGTTCGCAAAAACACAATGGTGGTAAATATGGCACACGTATCAAAGAATGTACCACAAGGTAGTGGCAATACTGGCACACACCATGATACTTGTTTTGCGCAGTCTGACCATGAATTTGTCGAATAAAGTTGGGTGGGATTCCGCAGATGATGCTCGGTTACAAGAGTATTTTTGTAGCGTAAAGTACAATGGGCGAAGTAGAGCAGTCTCAAGTGGTTTATGCCGAGCAGTGATGCGCATGCTCGACAAACAGTGACGTCACACGGCGCTTAGCTGGCTCGCCGACGAAGACCTGGTAGCTCCTGGATTGACGTGTCACTAATAAGCTGGCGCTTGATTTGCGTGCGCTGACTCGCTAGTCCGCCCGTTCGTATGTCTATCAGTGAGTCCGTACGTCAATCCAACAGTAAGCATGATTAGCTAATCTTAGTCAGCCAGGAAAGCTAAGAATAATTAGCTGAGCCTTAACTCACGCTAGGTTTATCCTGGCATGGCCGAGCTCATCCACCACTGATTTTTTCTTGTACGTGAAAAGGCTTTCCTAGGAAAGGGAAAGTGAACAGGCTGAGGAAGTTTGACTGCCAAAATCACTGTGCAATTATAATGCATGTTGTAGTATATTGGTAAAGTGGCACTCAATAACTTCGGAACAGTCTTTAAGGCTCATCTCTTCCATTACCAGTTATACATTACATTAGCCAATACGGTCACCACTGAGCGTATCATGATTGGCTAAGTGACTGTCTCGCTATCATCTCAAAATCGTTACGTTAACGTCTCAAGGTTGTGTCAGCAAAAACATCGATATTCTTCATATAGCATTAACGACTCTCTAAAAAAGCTACAAGTGACAAGCAAGTGGCGGAAATTCGAGTAAACATATACATAAAAACAAGGAAGTACATAATCGGTATTTAGAAGTGATACAAAAAGAAACAGAGGGCTAGGCCAAGTAAATAACCAGCTTGCAGCTGGTTGACCACCCCTTTGCAGGAAATAGTGTGAAGCCGAGCATGTTTTGAAATCCAAGCTCCGGCTACAAGGCAGCCGGTGCCAGGATTTCAGAACATGCTCGGCTTCACACTACTTTTAACGATGTGCTTATCGTTAAAAGAGGAGTGACATCAGCTTTAAACATGTCGAGTTTTTCACGTAAATACGTTGTTGTCAATCTACTAGTGACGATTCGGTACTAGTAATGCAACAGAAGGACGAATTAATATGTGTCATATCACTCACTATGACCAGTATCAAACCCAATTCAGAACGGGTGAAAAGCCCGCCGATTTTCAGCGCTGCCAAGCGGTCACCTCCTGTAGTCCCACCCAATCTGATCACGTGGCCACACAAAATGGTGACTCGATTTCCAGTAAACATTCAATCTGCTTGGCGCGCGCGTGTATAGGAATGACATCACCACACCCATTGTCGTCTCTGCCATCATCAGCGTTCAGAAGCGACGATCAAACACTGAGGAATATTGAATCGCGGCAATTGGTGCCATCGCAAATCATTTTCAGTTCGGTCCCCTTCAGAGCAGTGATTCTGAAATCGACGCCGGAACGAGCAGCGATGAGCCAGGACGCACGCTTCGGCCACGCTGACTGGTAAGACATATGAACGCTGCGTGCGTGTTGATCGCAAGGACCGTATATAACTTCAAATATTCACATTCACACTCGGGAATCCACAACTTCACCACCTGAAGCGTCGGAACCTAAACGTGGGATTTACACGAATGTGCTGCACAAACCAAGCAAAACAAAGCAAGGGAAGCCGTTGCCAAGCAGTCAGGCATGACCACCAGACCACCAGTAGAATGACAACACTAACATTGTCTACATCATCGCTGCTCGCTGATCGTCAATTGGCGCCTGAGGCGCGGGCTAGGAGCGTGCTCAACACGTCAAAATACTATCGATGTCTCATGACCGAGAACACGCCGACAAGCCTTAGACGCTCTTTGTGCTTCAAATAAAATAACTTATATGTAACGGACGCGATTCATATACACTTCGCTAAAAAATTCATGCATACTAAGAAATCGCATGAACGCCACATCTCGTGTTTGAAATTTCGTGTAACTGCTCCTTTAACATTCGTAGAAGGCATCACTGCGTTCCACAGGTCTCGCGGACGACTCTTTCTGAAGCCCCAGGGTGATCATTGTTTATTAGAAATGCACGTGCCCTGGCGCAGACGCACAATAAGAACGCACAATAAGACGCACATTGAGAGGCAAATTTACATTCAAAAATAAGGTTTTAGTTTGACAAGAATGCAGCGACCATAAAATCGCATGTGTGGGTAGAGTCTGTAAAAGTTTGTAGCCTCTCACTAGCAGTCCACTGGAGTGTGTACGCTGGAGCGTGTTTTCTGCTGGAATGTCTGTGCACATAATCTTTGAGGTCCCGTACAGACGCCCGAGGAAAAAAACGTACATAAGCGGGGACAAAAAAAAACCATTTCGCACTGTTCATCGTCATTCACTGTATCAGTATACCACTCAAACGCCAGAATCGGAGAATAGAACACTTCTTTCACTGCAGAGTGTAAGAAACCACGGCTTATTTCCAGCGAAGTGCACCAAACGGTTTTTCGCCGACTGGTCCATCTGCTTTGCATAATCTTGATGAGGCAATCTGATGCGGACTAGTCATAAGCCGTGCTACATAAAAAAAAAGAAACGACGAGGATAAAAAAGAGCAGTACTAAGGCGTGCGCCGGCTTGCAACTCATTTCGCTTCACTTTTCGAAGTAACACACATCTATACGCACCTGCACTACAGACACACACTGCTCCCATACAGACTGGGATAATCTGAGTGCACAAACCTCTGCAAAAAGCCACGAGCCTGGTGATGTTGATTGATATGTGGGGTTTAACGTCCCAAAACCAGCCTGGTGATGTTGGCTCGCGCGCTGCAGTTGCACTAAGTATTCCGCATCTAAAATGTAGAATTGCAACTCTTGAGAGTTGCAAGAAAATTAAACGTTGTTTGGTTAGATTTTTTGACTTTGCACGCTTGTCAGATGTGACATCAAATAACTTCAGTTCACCCCGGAGCTCGTTCCTTAAATATTCAAATCATGCCTCGACAGATATCTCCTCCCACACTGCACAAAGTATCAAGAAAAGTGTACAAAATTCGAGGCGTTGCGAAAATTCGCAGACTTCTTTTACAAGCTGTATGATACGAGAAAGTATTTGTCAATTTCTAGTGCGATTCCCCGGCGTGACGAACTGCGCAAAAGATTCTGGCTGCAGTGAAACTACAGAATGCTGGAGGGTAATAACGCCTGCATAGCTGTACAGCTACCACTGCGCCATAGACATTCTTTCGCTTCGCTCGCCAGATTCCGATCAAAATCAAGACGTCGTTTTATACCGAAGCTCGAAATGATTATCAACAAACCTCGGGCACTTTGAGTCAACTCTTGCAGTAGTTTCATCATGAGCGTAAATCAAAGATGTGTGGAATTGGTCTTTGCCAGAGATTGTCTAGTTAGGTGTAATTAGGAATACCATTCGTTATCAGCGGTTAGCTAGTTTTCACGAATAAAAAAAAAAATGCTATTTTTACGAGGTGCACATGAGTTAATTCAAGTTGGTGTCCCTATTAGTAAAATTTGGTGCGAGCTGTTCATTTCTCTTCTGCACTCAGTGAAGGTCTGTGTACGCTGAACGCTCTCGCCTGCCTATAGGAAGGTTAGTTTTCTTTTATATTTTGTTTGTGCCAATTGATGGTCTGCCAGAATGTAACGTGTACTTATATATTACTTTGCTTGGATTAGTAATAGTACCTTGCTTGCATTGACTCGCCAATGATACTTATCATCTGCAGAGTCGCCAGTTAGAACCAGATTGAGCTAAAGCATGTGCCCAAAAGAAAAGAAAAAACGTACAACAACCAAACATGAAAAGAGAGCTCTGAAGAATCCCTAGATCATATTTTCGTGTCAGTGGGCCTGCTTTCTAAAGGTGCATCTGTGCGGTGGCTGGAGGGGTGCGTCTGTTGAACTATATTCACACTGTTGTCCAAAGACGCATAAATGGCACTCAGTCTCAGGGAACGCGACAATTACCGGCCCCAATCTGTTCTTGTTATATGCGTTTAGCAATCGTTCTAGCTATGAGATATGACGTACATACGACATGACATTCTGTCGCATACAACGAATGATTACGTTTGCTTGACTATAAAGTATAAAAGGGGCACATTGTCAGTTATCGGAGGACACATCCATCCAAGTGCGAAGATGGACTGATCCCACCTTAGGTCTGTGCTTCAAGCTGCTCAGAGCCCCCACATTATCATAGATTTCAACGCTCATCATCCCCTCTGGGGTAGCACTGTAATGAACGGCCATGGCAGAGATTTGTGCGACTTCGTGTGTAATTTTGGACTAAGGGTGCTGAGCGACAGATCGCCCACTTTAATTCGGGGTACTTCTTACAGCAGCTGCCTCGACATCACATTTGTATCCAGGAGTCTCCTGTCTTCTGCAGCTTGGTCCACGGATATAGAGACTCACGGTAGTGATCACTTGCCTACATATGTTCAGGTTAGGTGGTACCACTGTTCAGCCACACGCTGCGTTCATCAGACAGACTGGCGTCTCTTCAAGTCATCTGTCAAAACCAGCTGTCAGCGCACTACTACACCATCCAAAGTAGAAGACATCTTTTTTTCGTCCCTGCTTGACACAACAAGACAAGTTACCATTCCGCTGCAGCGATCAGCCATCGACTTACAATACGAGGCCCGTAGTGCTATCCGTCGCCTCGCAGAACGGCGATACAGAAGAACAAGATCACCGTCAGAGCTCTCAGCCTGTCGTCAAGCTCAACGACACGTTCTTCGACACCTCGACAAGCTGTAGAGGCAACGATGGAGGTCGTTCTACAGTTCTTTGGACCCAAGACAGCCTCTCTCTACAATCTGGCGGATAGTACGAAGTCTACAGTCTTCTTCACAACAAATTTGGCCATTCCGTGCGGTGGCTCTACATCAGGGTCGGAGTGAATTAGAGGTAGCCACAAACTACTGTAGTCTTATCGTTTCCACCGTTCACACTGTGACCCAAAGTCTTACCACCACTGTGCCCCCGCGTTTCGACGAACGCCTCGAAGTGCCTTTTACAACGCAGGAACTGGACGCTGTGATTTCACTTCCCCGATGCTCATCGGCACCCGGGCCGAACGGAATTACGAACGCTGCACTTCGCCATCTTGATACAGAGGCACGACAGATCCTTTTATCTTACTACAACACCTCCTGGGAGTCACGAAATGTTCCAGATAAGTGCAAGTGCAGCCGCATAATCACACTGCTTAAACCGGGGAAGTGCCCTAATGAGCTTTCATCTTACCGGCCGATCGCCTTAAGCAGTTGCGTTGGCAAAGTCATGAAAATGATGGTATTGTCGAGACTAGAGGGGCTCTTAGAGAGCAATAATCGCTTTCCTGCGTTCATGAATGGCTTTAGGAGAGGCCGACCAGCCATTGACGGGGTCATCAACTTGGTCTCCGATGTTGAACAGGACAAATGTCAATGCAGATAAGTGGCTGCTGTTTTTCTTGACATTAAAGGCGCCTACGACAATCTCTTACATTATGCCATCCTTGATGCGCTTGAGGATCTAAAAATCGACGGACGACTGTATGCATGGATTGTGAGCTACCTTAGCGACCGTACCGTGTATATGTCAACAAGCGATGAAGATACAGACCATTATAACATTCACCGTGGTGTTTCCCAAGGGAGTGTTCTCAGTCCGACACTTTTTAACATCACCTTGATTGGACTTGCTACTGAACTTCCTGAGACGGTGAAGGTGAGCACATATGCAGACGACATCTGCATCTGGGCTTTTGGAGCTACGCGCCGCCAACTGCGTGCTCGACTGCAACGTGCAGTGACCATCCCAGCAAGGTACCTACGTCGTCAGGGTCTCGCACTGTCAACTGAAAAATGCGCAGTGCTTGCATTTACACGAAAACAAATGACAAGATACCCACTAACTGTGAATGTTATCTCGACCGGGTGTTATCTCGACCGGAATTTATCGTGGTCAAAACACATCACAGCCTTGAAGTCAAAGCTCAAGAGTTTTGTCCACGTTCTTCGGGTCATGGCCGGAGCAAGGTGGGGCCCTTCCGAGGCACCTCTCCTGCAACTGTTCCAATCTTTATTCGTAGGGTACTTACGATACAGCATGCCCGTGCTTTCAAGCATGAAGCCCAGTGGTGCGAGTACACTAGAAAGCATCCAAGCTCAAGGGTTGCGCACATATTTGGGCTTACCTCAATGCATATCAACCAAGGGAACTCTCGCCGAAGCTCGGGCTTGTCCAATCAAAGTATATGTGCTCTGCGAGCCTCTTCGAGTCCACCTTCGCCTGTTGACTCGACACAGGCAACATCTCCTATCAGCGCTCCCTGCCAGCCACCAAGACTGGAGTTATTCAAGAGCTATACCGCGGCTCGAGAATATTATACCACCAAGCTTCTCTCCCTCACGTGTTCCTGAGACATCTCCGTGGCTCCTGCCTAGACCACTAGTCATGCTTCAGATTCCTGGGATTATGAAGAAGTCCATTGTATCATCGATCGGCCTAAAGGAACTTATACTGCTGCACATTTATACTATGTACGACGGTGTGGCGCACGTATATACTGATGGATCTACCACGTCGCGTACCTCCGCCGCAGCCTTTGTCATCCCGCAGATGAAGATAGCTCGACGTTCCAAGAGAGACCACAAGACCCCATCAACAGCCGCGGAACTTGTTGCTATTCGGGAGGGAATACGTTTCATGTCGACAGAACCCGCTCGTAAATGGACGATACTGTGCGATGTCAAAGCTGCTCTTCAAACCATTGATGGCTTCATTAGACAAGGTTCATATCATACTTTATCGATTGAAATTGCAGAGCTTCTTGGCATTGCTGCAAAAAATGTACATTATGTAATATTTCAATGGATACCTGCTCATTTTGGCATAATGGGCAATGAAGAGGCGGACGCTGAAGCTAAGAGAGCTTTAAATATTGCCCCGGAAGTGTGCATTGCACTTTCTCGACAAGATACTAACATCCAACTTCGACGCGTAATGCCTAACTCCATCTTAGAGCACTGGCAGAAACCAGAACACCAGCACAAGCGGCTGCACAAATTGGACCCGGAAATGAAGTTCCGTATGCCTCACAAGTTAAAGCGAAGCATCTCATGCATTATTCACCGCATTCACCTTGGTGTGGCTTACACGAGACGTTACACCCACTTGATTGGCTGTAATGACACAGGTCCCAATTGTGGTCACTGTCGGTTGCCAGAAACGCTCGAACATATATTTTGCGACTGACCAGCATATGCAAGCGAACGTCAGCAAGTGATATCTTCGATTGGCCGATATATTCGTCGACCATTAACCGATGAGGTTGTGTTAGGTCCTTGGCCTGACGCCAGCAGCACGCATGTGGTTATACGAGCCATCATAGCTTTCTTAGAAGCCACTGGACTGGATGCACGTCTGTAGAGTTACCCAGCCTAATAAGAAGATATAATCTCTCTACCTTACCATCGTCATTCATAAATCTTTCACTCCCCAGTCACCCTTCCCCAGTGTAGGGTAGCAGGCCTGAGCAAACTATAGCTCAGGCCGACCTCTCTACCTTTCTGTAAATAAATTCTTTCTCTTTCTCTCTCTCTCTCTCTCTCTCTCTCTCTCTCTAGCTATGCCATCTACGATGACTGTGAAAGAGAAAGCTGTACCACACAAGGCGTTACACTCAACAGGCAGTTTTTCTGCTTACCATTGAACTTAGTATGTATGATTAAAAAGAATCAAGCTACAAAGACACAAAATTGGAGGTCAGGTTGAGTGGAATGCAAGGCTCTCACAGCCACTTAACCTAAGGGTCAACTTGCAATGCGGTGTACGATGAGATATGTGAAAATCAATCGACAGTGACGTCTTATTTTTTATTGCACTGCACATTCATAAGAAGATATTTCTGTTAAGCTTACGTTTTTACACAATACACAACATTTTACGTGCACGAGCTGGCCACACCCCTCGCCGTGGTTTATTAAGACAGTGTTCTACATTTAAAAATACATATTTGTAGTGCAAACATTTCTTTGAAAAAGAAACAGTGAAAGAAAAGAGTATACCAAGGAAAAGAGAGATGCTACTGTTATGACTACTTATACCGAATGAGGCTTGCTATTTGTAAACACAGAGCAAGCACTCCACCACGAAAGTAGACGAATAACTTATTTCTTTCGTCGGTTCTGCCATCACTGAACATTTGTTTGCACTGGAAATACAGTAACAAAGAGTTTCGCCAAGAATGGGTTATCTTGCGTCAAAAAACATCCAGCCATAACTTTTGTTTACACGTGCAGCTTCCTACAACAACAGGAAATGGTCATTTCGGCAGACGACCGCTGTAGGTCTGCCCAGCTTTCTGAGAACTTGCTTACCAGTAAACAATGATGGCTGATGTACTAAGTTAAAATTAGGTGTTTTCTGAAATGATATTGCCCTAGAAGAATTCGCAACTTATGTGTCTTTGAGTTCACTGGTATACTGTTTCATGCTCCTCGGGAGAAAAGTGATTGCCATTTACTTCACAAACGACTTCAATATGCAGTTGTTTTGAATCTCATCGGCCAAAATTTTTGTTATTCTTCATACTGCACACTATTTTTTCGGTGTTTACGGAGTTTAGATTTGCATCATTCGCTTTATTGTCGGTTGTGCTTCACGAACGCAAGAAGGCCCGTGTGCTCAGATTTGGGTGCATGTTAAAGAACCCCAGGGGGTCAAAATTTCCGGAGCCCTCCACTACGGCGTCTCTCATAATCTTATGGTGGTTTTGGGACGTTAAACCCCACAAATCAATCAATCACGAACGCAAGAATGGGACATGCGTCCTAAGGATATGGTTGGCAGGGGAGGAGGGGGGGAATTATCTGAAGAAAGGAAAACATAAAAGAAAAGTGACCCCCGCAACTGTCAGCATCATAGTGCGACACCTCCTCAGTGGTTCTCAAGGTAAGGCATAAGGATAGATTTAAAGAGAGATAAAGAGAAGCAAAGATTGAGAGGGAAGCAAAAAAATTGGGAGACGGTTAAAGAAGTGCGCGGATGAGTCCCCGATCGGTGAGCGGTCGTCGAAAAGAACATCGCGGACGAGACAACTGTCTGCCACAAAAACGATCGAGCGTCTCAAGCAACTTGTGGCTTTATGTGTGTGCGTCAGAAAGTGTGCTTGTGGCCTACGAGCACATGCAGCGGGAAATCGTTTGACAAGCTTCACAGTCGATGATCGGGAAATAATTAGATAGCTGGGAAGCCTATAGCTGGGAAGCCTAGTCAAGCTCTGTCGAGCTTTTTGTTCCAATGCCCTCTGCCCTGTGAAGTAGTAAATATCCCTAAGTGCCAAGGGCTTGGATATGCACTAGAACTAGGAGCGGATATGCAAGTTTGTAAAATGCGCTTGCGAATATAAACAAAAGTACAAAAAGGGCTAATCCCACGTATTTCGACGATCGACTTTATGCGAAGTATGCAGATGGAAGGTGACCGTGTTGTCATTTTTTTATTGAGCGAAACGTTACGAAGTGGCGTTAAAGATGTGTGCAAGTGCACGGACAGACATCCGTTAAACAGCCGTATATATTTGAGATCACCAGTTGTTTACAGTTGCCTAACGATGCCCACAGCATCATGGATGCTAGCAACACCAGAAGTGGCAGGCAGATATCAAGCGTGGCATGGTGCTCACGAAGACCTATAGTGCTGGACACTCTATACATAGATTAACTTTAGCGGATGGCGCCTAACTAAAATTGAAAGTTAACCCGACGTGACAGCTGTATCATAGGAGTACATACGTAATGCTTACAAAATTAAATAGTCAATACTATTAGCACAAGAGACATTTCACAAACATCAGGCGGTATTTGAGAAGTAGTTGCGAAACCTAGCGTGGCTCAGTAGCTGCAGAAGATTTTATAGCCACGCAGAATGGTGGGATTTTATTTTTTGCTGGGACCCTGGCATTTATCTTTTGCATGCGTCGGGTCAACACTGCCGATGTCCGCTTTTTTTTAACGCTCACGCCTTAAAACTGTCCATGTCTGTTCTCGCCGTTTCTCGGTTTCTTAAAGCGCACTTGTGGAAGCCTTGATGGCGATCGCCTTAGCGCGAGTCCTTAGCGATAAGGAGCCTATGTGAAGTAATTTGAAATCAAGTTTGGCACTCATGCACACAGAAGCACACAAAGTGACGCACTTGTTCACCGGCTATTGCGTCACATCTATTTTATTTTTATTTTTTTGTTCAACCGGAATAGTTTCCTCCTCACAGAGATGGCGCTAAGCCCCATAAGCAGCTGATCAGTCACCATTTGCCGGACGTACGGGATTTTAAGGAGCCTTCACTACCAGTCATATCTACCTTGAACAGCCCGTTTGCCATCGCCAATAGCTCTCACAATTTCGCGATAATCGGTGGTGGTACTTCCCAGCAATAGTTGTGCTCGTTTGTCTCGTGACGTATATATCGAGATGGCGCTGTTATCAGCAGTTGGCATTTGATCTCATTATGGGACTAACACGTGTCGTTTTCTCGCATGGGGAACAGTAGGAATGGAAGTGCTTAGGTGCGAAAAAGCCCAAATAGGAACGTGAATGACTTGCAGCTGCTGTCGTTGCTTCCGACGCGGTTTCTATAGCTTCTGTTTTCACGGTAGCGTTGTGACTATGTATTCTTCTTGATACGGCAGAATGGACAATGCTTCCCTTCGACAACTTTATACTTTCTTCAAGAGTGTTTAAAACACTCATGACAATCGCCTTCTCGGTATTTGATTCAAGAACATAAGATGTGTCGCACCACTATTCGTTTTCGTTGAAGCTACTAAACGAATAACCAAGAAACCCTTTCGGCATCCGTTCTTGTTATTCCCGAATGCGTCTTCCCTTCACAGATCTCTCACGATCCTTTCTCAGAGAGCCATCCAATCGAGTTTCGACGATGAGAACGTTCTCTAATCGTATTCGAGGCTGCTCTCGCCAAGACAGGCAGACCGATTCGTATGCAGATCTTTGGGTGCCGGATTAGGGACAAGATATTCAAATTTCCCGCATTCGAGTGCACTAGGACCACGGTGCGGATTCCGTCGGGGTTGAAGCACAAAGCGTTTCGTTTGCGAAGAGATTACAAGTTTTGCGGTGAGCGCTATCCAAAAGAGGTCGAAGTCACCATGAAAAGTTTTTCGCCGCATTCAATGCACTCTTCTGTTTTGTAGTGGCTCCCCTTGGTATATTTGTTTTGTCAGAACGCCATTCTACGTGGCGTGTTAAAACAGTGCTTGGCTGATTTGCATGAATACTAAATAGGAAGCGGTGAGAGCACAGCCCTAACAGCAGTTATAACAAGGCACATAGAAATATGTTACTAGCATGGTGCCATCTTTTCTGAAAACAAATGCGTGTTACTTTCGTTCAAATTTTATTTTTAGGTGAAAGCCGTAGAGGCTTCAGAAAACGCGAAAATGTACCGTCGGTGCCAACACGAGTGGTGCCAAAAGGTCATCATGATGTGAGCACGTCAGCATGACGTCACATTTTCAAACGTTGTGACGTTATCATGACTTCTTCAAAATGAGGATCGATTCCAAAGACACTGCAGAACCATGGCAGGCACAAAAAGTGTTTTTTTTGGGGGGGGGGAGGGTGAGGAGGAAGGGGCGGAAAGGGAGAATTCCAAGTATAAACGATTGAGAAGAAATTAAAAATATCTTTTGTCTTCGAGTCCTCTTCGACGATGCATGAGAAACCACGAGGTTGTTTTTAATGTTTATGCGGAGAATAATGTTAGTGTGCATTCACTGGACGATTTTAGTGAGTGAGCTTTAAACAAGAGATGAGGCTTCTAAAAAAAACGAGCAAACTTGTACCACTCAACAATAACAATATTAGGAAAACGGCGCGACCTCAAAAGGCCGAAACGATTTTAACTCCACAAGTAGCGCTTGTTTTGGTGTGTTTGTGTTTTTGTCTCCTTCTGTAACACCGCTTTCTGAATAATGCATCCGTACTAAACTCGTCCGACTGTCGTTTTTTCTTCACTTCAACAACTAGGAAAAGTCGGCACTCCGTCGTCTGTCTTCTTGGTTTCTTGTGACGTTTGTGTTTCTGTGAACTACGCCTTGCTACAAGTAACCTGCCACCACACGTGCTTTTTTCTTACCGGGAAGTATATACTATTAAATTCTGTGTGTCTCACGTATCTTTAGTGTCATGCGCTTCTCTAAGAGCTCAGTGTACTTTAGTGTAGGCAAGCGCTTCGTTAAACAAAAGACCTACGCGGACGTTAGTTATGTTTGTTTTTGGCTCCAGTGTTGCTATAATTATCTGGAGTAGCCGGAATATGCTCGCTGAGGTGGCCGCGTGCAACATATACTGAGAAGTCTGAAGCCTACCCGCAATGTACGCACGTGCTGTACATTGTTTCTGATTACCGCCTGTTGTGTATCTCTGCAACGTTTTTCTTTCTCATTCAATCCAGCTTGATGTAAGCTCGTCTGCTCGCACTAATTTCATGAGCAACTACAAGGAGAGCTTATTTCCGCTTAGAATTGTCCCACCTGTGCAACGCACCGCTATGCTTCCAAAACTTTAGCACAGTGTGAAACCAAAATTCACAAACTTTAACAAACGGTAAAGGAAAATATAACGAAAGTGTCACCCTGCCTTTAGATTTCGCCGTCATGTTTGTTTACGCGGGCTATTCATGTTGCCACGGCAGTCTAAGGAGATACTCATGGGACTGACAATCAATTATTCAGGCGTCCATATTCGCTCTACACAAGTGGAAATCTTTTATTCAGTACAGTGAGCCTTTCACAATGGACTCTTTTGTAATAGTCTCGTAATGTAGCTCAGAAGTTGTTCAATAGCGCAACGTAGAAAACTTGGTCCACTGTGATAATTGCAAACCTATGCAAAGCACTTTGCGTACTCATGGTGCGACCGGTACTAAAACGTACTTCATGCTTGTGCAAACATCTGAACAAGTCGTTCTTTGCCTCTAACGAAATAGCAATTTAATATCTCCTAAAAAAGACAGGCACCTCATGTTTATTTTTAGATTAAAAATATAGAAAAAAAAATACGCCATATTCACGGAGTGAATGATGATGAGTGGGGCGAAGTGATGGAGGGTATCATCGCTAAACCGTGAACCATCCGCGAATATTGCCCACTCAATCATCAAAGACGTGACAAACATTGCGTATATTTATACAAGAAAATTTATTAGTAACAAGTGAAGCCATACGTCGCTTCCTTTGCGCCTTCATTATAACGCCTTTATGGTCGGTGAAGTAGTGAATCGGTGATGGGGCTTTCTGGGATATTTCCAAGGATGAAGCAGTGGGCAGTTGGCAAAGGTGGAACTATAGGCGGTCACGTACATGCATTCAAGAAATGGGCTGACTCACGCCTTTAGGAGATTCACCCCTAAAACAGTTTAGGAAGCTGTCATGCTGGATTTGCTTGGAAGCGCTAGAAGATTGTATTCATGATGAATTCAAAGTTGGAGTAATAGCTTTGCTTGTACTTTTTTTTTACTTCTTGACATAGATGAGTTTGTGCGCATGTACTTGCGATGATCTCACGGTAAGCTACGTCTCCTTAGGTACTAGTGCGCGCAAAAAGTATAGGCTGCCTGACGCAGGCTTTGCGCTACGACAATTCGCTTGCCGACATCAGTATTACCCCTAAGCTCAGGCTGTAGTCGAAAAGACAGCTCTCTAAGCACTCGCAGCCGCAACTGCAAGCTTCTGTAAGAATACGGGGATTGAGCGGGGATGTTTTGAAGGCTTCGGAATCACCCATGGCAGCGCTGCCAGCGCTTAAGATTCGTGTCCTAAACGCTGAGTTGTTCAAAGTATTTCCCTTTCGAATACATTGACTACACTCTCCAATGTTTGTGCATTGTTGAACAACAACTGAAACCTATTGGTTTCATTTTGCTTCTCTTAAAACCCCGCGTCCCCTTCTTATTTCAGACCCACCAGCATGAAACGGGGCTCTAATATTTCTTGCATTAGATATTGGCCTTCTCTCCGACACGTAAACTTAACCAACACCAACCACCCTTTTATCGACAACTGGCCGGCATACATACATTATTGTATTCTCTTTTTTGTTTCTATTCGGGATTCCATAAAATATGCCAGCAGGAAACATTAAATTCAAACTGCACTGCAGCGACCGATTTTATTTTGACACTCATATTACCTCATACCCAAAACCTTTGTTCGGAACGCCGCAGACAGCTTGAATAGTTTGCAACATCTAGATAATGGTATAGAAGTGTTTTTCAGCTTTAGTGTGGTTAATGCAAACGTCAGACTACTGACGAATACTGAATCTCCGCTCGCTCGCTCACTCCTTTCCTCCCTCCCTCTTTCCTTCCCTCCCTCCCTCCATCTCTACCGCAATCACTCACTCACTCATTTTATTAAGCTTTTCATCACAATCACTGGGTGCCCGGAAACAAAGTACAACAAAAGTACGACGTCAGGAAGGAAAAGAGGCTGAGTGGGGGAAAGGGGACAAAGCGGCAGACAATAGGAAGTCCTAACGCAATATCAGAATTCGCAGGAGGACCTTTAAGACTGGCACGCATGGCAGCAACACGTTACAACTTGGGTAGAGAGAGAGAGAATCAAATGATATACAGCAGGGAGGTCAAATAGAATTGTAGAAACCAATTCGCTACCCTTCACTAAGGGGAGGGGGAAAGGATAGCGAAGACAAATAATTTGTGTAGAGTTAATTGGACAGCCAAATAGAGGCATCTACTTATATATATATATATATATATATATATATATATATATATATATATATATATATATATATATATATATATATATATATATATATAGAGAGAGAGAGAGAGAGAGAGAGAGAGAGCATCGAACGCGTTATTCGAAGGTCGTAGGTTCGATTCCTGCTCACGGCTGGTTATTTTTTCATCCACTTTTCTTTCTGCTTTCTTCTTATTTACATTCCATTGGTTCTAATAGCTTCCCCTGTGCATTCCTTGGCATTGCTGTCTGTTGGATCTCATTAGTATTGTGTTAAAACACGGAAAAACGAGCCCTTAGGTATACACTTCTTTCCCATATATATATATATATATATATATATATATATATATATAGTTTTTCAAATGCGAAGAGCTTCACATGTACCAAACTCGGTATTACGCGACGCGAACGGACGACATAGGTAAATGACACATTCAAACATCATAATCATGACATGCCTGTCATGTAACAACATAACTACATGCCACGATGATGATGCACTCGCGGCCGTTTCGCTAGCTTCACATATGCCAAATTTGGTATTACGTGACGCCAATGAATGTCGAATCCATATGACTGGTGCAAAAAAATTGCCCGCAGCTTCCCTCGGGGGAACACTGAGGAGGATGCGGACCATATAATTGGTTAACGGGGTGTTAAAGTGCGACTTACTTGGGTCGATGGCTAAATTGGTTAACGTGGTTGTGAAATGGGGTGTTAAATTGCGACTTACTTGGGTCGATGGCTAAATTGGTTAACGTGGTTGTAGGAGGGGGTGTTAAATGTGTGAACACGTACACACGTATGCGAAAGGGCGGCGCTGGTCGACGGGACGTCGATCATTGTGTTTGTGGATTCGTTGGAATTCATTTCACCGCGACCTTGGACGTCGACGCGCCGTACAAACCAACCGACGAGCGGCAACTGAGCGAGCGAGCGCCGACCTTGAGTATATATACAGCACGACGGCGCATGCACTGTCAGCTGTTGAATGTTCTCGAAGCGCGACGCCACATGCGCGTCCACTGGAGAATCAGGAGAATTGTAGATGTCGAACGCGGTGTGTAGAGGAGGAAGGGTGCACAGATGGTGGAGGAGTGAAGCGCGCGCGGTGTGTAGAGGAGGAAGGGATGCACAGATGGTGGAAGAGTGGGCGACGGCGCGACGGCGCATGCGCGCGCGTCAGCTGTCGAATGTTCGAGAAGCGGTGCGGACGGCGCGGACGGCGCACTACAAGGCGCGAGTATAAGATGCTCCGCATCTAAAATGATAATCATGAGATGTGCGTCATGTGAGAACATCACTACATGCCACAGTCAGGGCGCCAATACCTTTCGACTTGACGCGGTGCGCGTGCTCACAAGCGTTCATTTCGTCGCGTCAAGCCGGCGTTGCCGCGCCAGGCACCGGTCCTTCCATATACTCGGATGCACGCGCAGCGCTGCGCTGCAGTGACGCATGCGCGTTTCAGCACGTTTCAGAGCGTTGGGCGTCCCTCCGTCACGAAAAGCGGGAGGCGCACTGGTTTCAGGGTAACGCATCGGCGCAAAATGCAGTATGTCGCATTTTGCGCAGGTTGCCGTCGGGCCGCGCCGACGGACGCTGGTCGCGTTTGGCGTCAGACTATACAGTGCTCGCGTTTTGCTAACGTAGCGTCGCTGTGCTCAGCGAGCGCGTGCGTCAACGTTACGTTGTAGTATATCGGGCCTTCGATTATGTGCTCGTGGCTGTTTTTTTAGCTCCACATATACCAAATTTGGTGTTAAGCGATGCCAGTGCATGGATGACGAAAGTATATGAATGGTGCAAACAGGATAATCTTGACAGGCATGTCATGTAAGAACATGACAACATACAGCTCCTATAATGTGCTCGTGGTCGTTTTGCTAGCTACACATAAGCTAAATTTAGTATCACATGACGTGAATAAATGACGAAGGCAAGAGACACATCCAAACAGGATAATAATGACACGGAAGCCATGTACGGCATCATTTAAGCCCACCTCGTAATGTTTTCCTGATTTCAAAGTGACATATCCACATTTCTCATTCGTGCTTCGCATATCAGCGATTCCCATTGTACATGGTATCTGCCAATTTTTTCATTTTCATCGTTTATATAGCAATGCCGTTTAACATGAAATCAAACGGTAGCGCTCGTGTTCTACCGTATTGAAGCGCTCCGAACCATGCTTCGGATCAAACAATCATGCTCTCTGACCGTCATTTTATCGCAGGTCAAGGATGCCGGCGCGTCCTTGCCGCTCACGGCCACCATCAGCGCTGACGCATTGTGAGGCGGGTGTCCAGAGCCACGGCGGCTAAATTCTCCAAGGTTGGTGCGGTGGTTGTTATGATCGAAGAATAGTTTATGGCATTGCAATAGCGAAGGCATGAGCCCAATCACTTGGACTCATTTCATTTTTCGTGAGATTTGTGAAAACTATGTGCACCCCCACGGTAGTCTAGTGGTAATGGTGCTTGTAGCCGACAGGGGGAGGGAGGTGCGCTCGGTAACGGTTTATTGCAAGGTCGCAACTTTTTTCCTTTTAGATGCGGAGCATCTAATACTCGAGGCTTGTAGTGCGGCGCCGTCCGCAAGCTTCCTCCTCCTTCTTCCACCATCTGTGCATCCCTTCCTCCTCTACACACCGCGCGCGCTTCACTCCTCCACCATCTGTGCACCCTTCCTCCTCTACACACCGCGTGCGCTTCTCCTTTTCACGAACATTCGCTAGCTGTATAATGTAGCGCGCATGCGCCGTCACGCTTCGAGAACATCGGCAGCTGACGCGCGCGCATGCGCCGTCGCGCTTCGAGAACATCGGCAGCTGACTCGCGCGCATGCGCCGTTGCGCTTCTCCCCCTTCTCGAACATTCAACAGCTGACAGTGCATGCGCCGTCGCGCTGTATATATAACAAGACTCTCTTCTCCAAAGCTCTTTCATTGAAAAAAGAAAAAAAATGGTTGTTCCTGTGGACTGACAACTGCCAAATTAAGGCCAGGAAAACAACTACTAGTAAAGTTCTACGCATTCGGGACGAATCTGACCTAAACAAAATAGTATAAAGCTGTTTGTTCATACTTTGGATAGTACAATCATGGCTTCCGTACTAAAACCAGATCAATTGCACTCTTTTCTGAATGGATTTCATTCCATTATTCACTTTAATGCAAGAAGTCTTCATAAACGGTTTGACATCATTGACGGTTTCCTCACTTCACTTTCTTGTTCATTTTCAATGATTGCCATCACTGAAACTTGGTTGTCTGACGATGACAAAAATCTATATTGCTTTCATAACTTTAATTCTGAATACTGCAACAGAATAACCAGTAATTACGGTGGTGCTGCCATATTTGTTTCTTCTGGAATAGCTTATCGTAGAAGACATGACCTATTCTTAACCGTTGATAACTGTGAGTCTGTTTGGGTTGAAATAGATAACTGCTTTTTGACTGGTGACAATAAGAACCTCATATTTGGTTGTGTTTACCGTTCTCCTTCATCACCAATTAGTGATTTCTGTACTAATCTCGACCATATTTTGCATAAAATTTCAATAGAAAATAAAAATGTTGTCATAATGGGTGATTTCAACATTAATTTACTAGATGAAGGATCACCCATCTGTATCAACTATACTAGTCTGCTTCATGGTTACGGATATGATTGCCTGATTGACGCTCCCACGCGTGAAGATTTTTCAGGCTCATGTACACTCATCGATCATGCTCTCTCTAACTTACTAGACCCACCAGAGGCAAAAGTTTTACACATTGACATCAGTGATCATTACCCCATCATCCTACGCTTCAATACTAATGCTCGACCGCATTCCTTTTCTCACACAAGATATGTGCTGGACAAAGAAAGTTTTAAAACGGCTGTTGCTAACACTAACTGGACTGAAATTAAGTCAATAATCAACCCACAGAAAGCTTTTTCTAAATTTCTTTCACTAATTTCAACGCATTTAATGAAATTCACTTTCAAAACAAAATGTAAAAAAATCATCGCCTTCTCTCATAATCCATGGCTTTCGCAACAGCTATTAACAGAAATGCGCAAACGAGATAACTTGTATAGAAAAACTAAAAAACAACCTTTTAATAAGAACTTAAGTGCCCGATATAAAATCTTCTGCAATGCTCTTAACTACAAACTTAAAACTGCCAAAAGACTTTATTTTGAAGAAAGAATCCAACATGCTTCTAGTACTAAAAAGAAATGGGAGATTGTGAACTCTTTTTTAAACAGGAACTCGAGACAAGACGAGGTACGTCGAATTATAATTGATGGAGTAGAATATGATTCCCCTTCAGAAGTAGCTGAGGCTTTTAGCAACTTCTTCTTCCCTGATAATACCAATTCTCCTACAGAAAGCATTAACACTTCTCGCTTACCCCACTCATTCTTTTTATTTCCTACAATACCGGATGAAATAACTGATGTTATTCGTAATTTAAAAATGACTAGTGCTGGCATAGATGAGATCCATCCTGCTAACATAAAATCTATTGTGCATATAATATCAGACATTCTTTCATTTATTGTTAATTTGATGTTCAAGAATGGTGTATTCCCTTATGAATTAAAGCGTGGCAAAGTTATCCCTGTTTTTAAAAAGGGGGATAAATCATTACTAAACAACTACCGTCCTATTTGTATTTTACCATTCCTTGGAAAAGTGGTTGAGAAACTCATTGAGACACGACTAACTAAATATCTTTCCAAGTTTAACATTATCTCTTCCTCTCAGTTTGGTTTTCGCCATGGCTACTCAACAGAGATGGCGCTTATTCATCTTACTGATCAGATAAAAAAATTAATAGACGAAGGACGCCTAGTTGCCTCAATATTCATCGATCTAACAAAAGCATTTGACAGCATAAATCATAATATTCTGTTCACTAAACTGGAGTCCATTGGCATTTGCGGCCCTGCTCTTTCATTACTAAAAAGCTACTTACACAACAGAGTTCAAGTTGTTTCTATTTCCAACGTCTATTCCCGACAGCGAACCACTAACATTGGTGTGCCCCAAGGCTCCATTTTGGGGCCACTTCTGTTTTTGATTTATATTAATGATTTGCCCAAGTGTCTGTCTTCATCACAATGCATTTTGTACGCCGACGATACCACCATATTCACCTCTCATAAAGACATCTCATCTCTTGTAACCATTTTGAATACTGACTTAGAAAGTATTTTCAAATGGTGTAATACTAATATGTTGTCTATTAATGCTTCTAAAACCAAGTTTGTTGTTTTCACCTCACACCAGCGGAATGTAACATCAGCACCTAATATTACTTTTGGCCCCCACTCTATCTCTCCTTGCTCATTTTCTTCCTTCCTTGGCATCCTTCTAGATTGCAATTTAAAATATCAGAGACATATTGCTCACATAAAAAAAAAATTAGCATATGGTATAAGAGTCTTGGTAAAAACGCGCCCGTACTTCTCACGCAGCACATTACTATCCCTCTATCACTCTTTCGTACATTCTCATTTTACCTACGGTATAACATGTTGGGGCAATACTTACAATACTCACATTTCGTCTCTTCAAATCGTCCAAAATCATGCTATTCGACTAATTACATCCAGCCCACGTTTTTCTAATGCTAAATTTTTACTACATGAAAATAACATCCTTACTCTCACTGAACTTACTAAGTTCAACCTTGGCATTTTTTTCTACAGACTTCTTAATAATCAACTTCCCCCTACCATTTTCCCGTCTTCTGATCTTGTTATTTATAGTAATACCCGATTTGCACTAAACAATAACTTCCTTCTACCCAGTATACGTACTAATTATGGCAAACAAACTGTTAAATTCACTTCTATCTCATTGTGGAATACTCTTCCACTTAACATAAAATCTATCAGTTCATTTCATCAATTTAAGAAACAGTATAAATTGTATTTGCTTCATGCGGACTAACCATAAGACTTACTGCTTGTTTTATTTGACGTATGCTTTTGTTTGGTCTGTTTTTTGTATTTCTTTTTATTTGTTTTTTTTTTATTTCCTTTTATTATTTAGTTTTGTATATTGATTGTTAAACTGTTCTATCGCTTTTTTTTTTTTTTTTTTTTGTACTTCACACCTTTATTTTGTTTTCTCTATTTTTTATGCGCTCAGTTGTACGCTTTGATTTATACTTACGCTCCTGTTGCTTTAATGTGTTTAATAACTCATTGCATTTGTACAGGAGGTCCCGATACAGTCACTTGACTATGGGACCTCCTTCTGTATACTAAATTCCTGTCACTTGTACCGAATTTTATTAATAAATTTCTGATTCTGATTCTCAAGGTCGGTGCTCGCTCGCTCAGTTGCCGCTCGTCGGTTGGTTTCTACGGCGCGTCGACGTCCGAGGTCGCAATGATCGACGTCCCTTCGACCAGCGCCGGCCAAAGTGTTGGCGGAACCGCTCAAAGTTCGTCGCAATAAATAAACACCGCCCTTTCGCATACGTGTCGTACGTGTTCACTCATTTAACACCCATTCATAACCACGTTAACCAATTTAGCCAGCGACCCAAGTAAGTCGCAATTTAACACCCCATTTCACAACCACGTTAACCAATTTAGCCATCGACCCAAGTAAGTCGCACTTTAACACCCCTTTAACCAATTATATGCTCCGCATCCTCCTCAGTGTTCCCCCGAGGGAAGCTGCGGGCAATTTTTTTCTCATCTAGCGGCTTTTTCCTAAGCACGCGTCACACGCGCACTGCGCCGCATCGCCCCTTCCAGTTTTAGGGGCGAAGCCCCTTAAGGCGGCACCCGTTCGTGCCTCGTTGTAGCAATAGTAGTCATAGTGTGTAACCAGTCTTACATTTTGACCTCCAAAGTGGTGCCGGGGAGAGATTTCTTCTGTGTGCTGTTGAACAATAAAAGATAGTGCTCAATGTACATGTTAATGGCTGCTAAGAGGGAATGAGAGACAGGAGAATTCGGCTTTTAGTTAACACGCACGCTGCGAATTTTTTGTTGTTCAACAACGCACGGAAGACAAGAAAGGGTTGCTACGTTATACTCGCTAGGCGTAACCTCCTAGGTTTTACAAAGGTTTAGCGAGCGTTGGGCCGCAGTGGCATGAACACAGTGAACTAGTATATACTATGAACTCGAGGTGGTTAAAGGTGGGAAGTAGACACGAAGCGCAAGCCGTAAGAAAGTGTGCGTGTGCCACCTGTCGTTTAGTCTTTGGAATGTCCGCTGGATGGTGGTGCTTCTATATGCGGAATATATGATGAAAATATGTGAAATGGTGGTACTTGGAGTGTTGACTAGATGGACGAACGGGCATACAGAGAGATGCATGGACAGACGCACGGATGGCTGCATGGACGGATGAACGCATGAATGGACGCAGGTGCGGATGCATGGACGAAGGCAGGGACGGACGCACGGATTGATGTGCGGATGCACGATTATACGCAAGCACGGACGGGCAGATGGGTGCATGGACGGTCACGCAGACGGACGCATGTATGATGAAAAGATGCGAGATGGTAGTACTTGAAGTGGTGGCTAGATGGACGAATGGACACACAGAGATGCATGGATGGACGCACGGATGGCTGCATGGACGGATGGACGTATGGACAAACGCAGGGGCGGATGCATGGACGAACGCAAGGACGGACGCATGGATGGGCGTGCGGATGCACGAACAGATGCACGCACGGACGGGCGGATGGACGCATGGACGGTAATACAGACGGACGAATGGACGGACGAACGCTTCACCCCACTCCGTTTTAGATGCGATGCAGCTTATGGTCGTGTCTTGTCTCTTGTCTGTCATGTCATCGTATCTGCGCTAGTTCTTGGAGCGCCCACTAGATGGCCGATATGAAGCAATGAGCCGATATGAAGCACCGGTGCTTGCGAAGATGGTAGCCTGGCAGTGGTACATAAATTAACTTCAGCGCATGGTACTATAACTCACGTTAGCCCGACGTGACGGCAGTTTCAGAGGAGTACATATGTGATGTTTAAAAACTTATATAGCCAGCATTACAAACACAATTGACGTTTCACGAACATTAGGGTCTCTAAGTTGTTCCGAGATTTGAAGCGGCTCTATTATAGAATGCTTGATTGTCACGCAGAATGCTTGAGTTTGATTCGTGGTGGAACCCTCATATTTCTTCTTTGAATTTTTTGGGTCAACGCTGCCGATGCCATGTTTTCCTTAACGCTCATGCGTTAAAATTATTCATGTGTGACCTCGTCGTTCCTGATAGATACTAAGTGTCAATCACCTGTGGCACATACCCGCATAAGAGTGGCACATGCCCACCCGTGGGTATGTGCCACTGTCTGGAGGCATGTGTTGGACGACGTACGCAACGGGATATCAACATTACTCATACCTTGACCAGCGCGTCATATATACTCGTCAAACATCTTACTCTCTCATACTAATTTTGGTTCACACCAAGTTGAGGGGGTGATTATCAGAGTGCCCAGGCGTAATCGGCAAGATTGATAGATAGAGGCCAAATGTGCTTGCAGTACGAAAAAAAAGTTTCGCATTTAAAATCGCTCACTCTTCTCTCGCTCTCTCACACACACAGCGTAATAGTATGAATGAAGTTACGAGCACAAGTGCACCAAAGGTGAGGGCTCGCAAGGGGCTGCAGCAGAGCTGAGCCGGCAAAACCCGAATTTAGAACTCGCGAAGCTGAAGCGAGAAGACAGCGCCAGCAAGCCGACCCGGAGGTAAAGGCTCGCGGAACTGCTGCAGCATGCAAACTCGGCAAGCTAATCCAGAGGCGGCGAGGAATCACGCACATAGGGTCCTATTATGCTATTCGATGCATTTCGTGCGATTACATACATCGAACTATCATCAGGAGAACGTTCATATACATCGCCTTCTCAAACTATAAACTACAACTTTTGCAGCAAGATGACCCAACTTCGTACTTTACTGATCGCAAGGCCATTATACACCAGGGGTAATGCTCCCCTGAGCTTAAACTCGTGTATGACGAGTAATGCCTAGTTCACACTAAAACATCCGCTTTCTACAGTGACCGAAATTCCCCTGCCGCCGAAACGCAGCGTCGTTCGCACTGGACGCGCCCCGCGCCGTTGAATATGCCATCTACTACGGGGCGAACGCGGGATGGATGCGCTGCCACCCGGTTGTTGTCGCGACTCGCAAATGCTACTACGCTATCCGGTGGTGTATACTTCGACGATTCTCGTACGAAAGAAGCAAGAAAAGACAGTACTGCTTACTTTGCTGGCAAGTGGCTGTCTTGTAATGCACGAAGAGCAGAAAAACCACCGACGCCAGTGGCGTTGGTGGGATCGTTTTGCTCTGCAAGACCGCAACAAGCTCGGTCACGCCAACAGCAAGCTCGGTCACCTCTTCCACGAAATACGGACGCGAAGTAGGCACAGAGTAGGTTAAACTCCCGTTCGTTTAAACATTCAGTTACGTGCACTGCGGCATAACAAGTGAGTAGGGCTTGGCCGCCATTTTTCAAATTCCTTGACTAGCGCTCCTATTGGTCCGCGGTGACCGATTCGGCGGCGGACGCCGCAAAAATCGGTCCGAGAGCGATTGGCGCGGAGAGGGCCCTTTTGGCGGATCTCGCCGCCGCCGAACCGGATTCGGAGCCCTTTCGGCGGCCGGAATGCTCAGTGTGAACGCGGCCTAACGGCAACTGTTACAATAAGGGTAACCCTTGTGGTTCGTAAAGTAAATGGATCTGCATAGGTTGTAGCTTGAAGTTTATTATGTAGGAAACGCACCCATGAACGTCTGCGGTGATGAATGAAGAGCACCTCTTCGAAGAAGTTCAATTCTACCTACGGCTGCTTTGTCTACTACTCAGGGTTCTCTGTAAGGGGGCAGGTGTGCGACTTTTTTAAGAGTGTGGTCAGCAATCCCTGGCGCTCGCCATATCTGGATATCTCAGCAGCCATCAGCGGATGGCTCGTACACCCGTCTATGTACTGCAGCCTCAACGCGAAAAAACTGCGTGAACTGGGTCCCTGAAGCAGCCATTTCTTTGCTGCATTGTTTTGTAGAGTTCTGTTAGATCGAGTCAAGAAGAGTTAGCTACCAGGCTCACTTCGTATAACATTACAATTTATTGCTATTGCACTCATTGCTGCACTGTTGCAGAAAAGTTAAAGTGTTATTATTATTATTATTATTATTATTATTATTATTATTATTATTATTATTATTATTATTATTATTTCAAACTCAAATTATCATTATTGTCAATGAAAGCTCTCTGCTGGCCTTCAGACATTTCGCTCTGAATAGTCCAACCTGCGACACACTTCACTACAACAGCACATTTCGGGAACTAATATTCTAAAATATTCGAAAGTACCTGATGCCGGTGTCACACGGGCACTTTTAATCGCAATCAGGGTGATCCAGATTGTTTGTTTTTTTTGACCGCGATAAACTTTATGGCTGCTGCTAGATGGCCAAAGCTAATCCTGTTCGAGCTTGGGTCATATGAAATGCACCAGGTGGCACTTGTGTGCCGTAAAACATGTCATTGACACAACTCACCTTTTTTTTAATAGAGCCATTTATCAGCAATATGTTATTCGTGCAAGAACTGCACGAACGTCAAAAATTTTGTGTCGCACTTCAAAACCAATGTCATAAATCAATCATTCGGTAGAGCTTTTTTTAACTTACTTGTATTGCTCTGCGAGAATATTAATCTTCACTTTTATTTCTGATGGCACTTGCTCTTAGCCGTCCAGCCGCAGCGAAACGGCAATCACGTTGTACACGCCAGTGCTTCACTTCTGTTTCCTCACGTCTTCCAGTTGCTCCTACCAAAGGTCAAGTACTGTAAAGGTCGCTTGAATCGACCACGAAGTGCGCTTACGCTGCGACAAAGTCGAAAGACTGACGACACTCATAATCACTTTGCTTCTGAGGTTCTCCAACTGCTCCAACGGTGCGAGAGTTGAACTTGTCGTCTGCTTATCATCTGCTTCTCCCATAACTACATGCAGACAATACGAATTTTAAGATATGCATTACAGGTATTTTCCCAATTGAAACACTTTTATAAGTACAATTTTACAATTTCTTTTATAAGTAATTATCTAGCTTTTTGAATCTGTTTTTAAAGAACCATGCTTGATTTTATTTTTTCTTTTGCTTTTAACAAGCTTGGTCAGGGGCATGGACAACACAAAATTGCGATCTCTCAGCCAGATCACGATGCACAGATTGCGATAGTCTTGATCCCGATTGGGCCTGATCGCGTTTAAAACTGACCGTGTAGCAGCACCTAATCCAGATCGTGGTTGATCCGGATCGGCACTGATCGCGATTAAAAATATCTGTGTCATCAGTATAAGAATATGAGAGAGATAAAACTTAGTAACATCGTGTATTCATTTTATCATTCCGTCTACTTTTATAAGTGATCATCGGAGAATGTCACTCACGTAACAGATTAACTTCTTTCGCTAGAAACACATGTTTTATAGGCTGATGTGCATGAAATTCGTCCATCTGCCAAGAACAAGATCCTTCTTGAAAAATTATGCTTTTCATAAACAAATGATTAGTTGGTGTCGGAAGCTTACGGCTATTTAACTAAAGAGGTGAGTTCAATTCTCTTTCATCCCTTTTTATTGTAATTCATCTTTGAACAAAAGTGAACAACATATGTATGTTGAAGCACAAAACAACGAAGCATGCCTTCAATCTTTACCACCAGAAAGATGGGCAGCTCGAAACATTGAGTTGAACAAAAAAAGAACGAAAACATAGAAAGAAATCGTTTTCACTAAAAAAACAAGCGGAAGAAAATTGTGTGCCAGTACAGTGCGAGCATGGGTTGATCATGCTCTGTGAGGGTCACATGACTGGAGTACGTATTGCTTTTAATATGCAACAGATATGTAGAAACTTTATTATTTTGCGGTGGAGTGTTCGGAAAGTCGTCGCGATGCCACCTTCATGTTTCCACGGTTGGGCGTTGCACTCCAGGTTTTCATGTATTATTGTATAGATAGTTTCAGGATTTCCGCTTGTATTCAAATTAGAGGGTTCGTCGATGGCCATGGCGATGTCTTGAATAAGGCAGAAACTGCGGCAAGAAAGAAAGAAGAACATAAAATCAACGTGAGTCCGTGAGTCAAGCGGCCACATAAGAAATACGATTCTACCTGCACGCATAATTCCTAGATTTCCTACAATAAATACCTCGTTCGGTTAATAAAAATTCGCAGCGCCACAGGTCATTAGTTGGGATAGAACGTGAGCTACGAAGCAATCAGACACTCTTCGGGGTTTTGTAACAACGGAGCTTCTATTTTCATTTAAGGTATAGCTACAATTGATGCAATTACACAGGGGGCCAAGATAATTACGAGTGAAAATGCTTATTTATTACAGCAATTCAAGGGAAGTGCTTTGTGCTGTACAAAAGGAAGTTATGTAGTTATTTGCCGTATAACAAAAAACGTTGTGATCTTTATTGCGTACGTTGCCTAGTAAAGCAATAGAAAAACAGAATCACTTCAGGGCTCTAACGATCAAGCTTTGTATCCAAAGAATTTTTAAAACCTCTTTACCATCTCACCGAAATTCAGAGAGGTCACCTTAATGTAAGCCTTCGAGACATGTCTGTACTCATGCTATTGCTCCAAATAAACTCACTTTGATCCAATCTCTCTATTTTTCAATACCCTGTCATATATAGTATACCATATACAATACGTATAATTTTATGAACAAAGCTGAAACGTCCAGCGACTTAGCATATATATGTCCGGACGTTCAAGTGCCTTAGTTCTTGCATCGCTCATAAATTATGTGCTAAATAGTACCAACGCTCAAGTCGTGTGTTAACAGTGGCATTGCAATGATGCTCGGAACCCTGCTCAACCCTCACATCCTGTACTGGCCATCTTTAGGCTCTAGTAAAATTTTCTAAGGTAGTCGACGGACTCTCTTAGGAAACCCAACCTAATGTCGCATTTGATAGCATACTATGTCGTTAATCACTTATTTCTATATTTTTAATTCAAGTTTATTGCAGTTTTACCTTTCGCCTCATGCCTGCGACCTCTGTATCCGTAGAAATACCACCAATAAATCACCAGTGCCGCATACAAGTTAACCGGGCCCATTATAGCCGCAATCACAAGTTGTGACTTTCGAGAACCAATGTTACGCTATCAAAACTTAATTTCAGGGCCAATGAAGTCACCGTTGGAAGGCAACTACAAACCTTGTTTTAATAAAAAAAAAAAGACACGAGCTTGCCTGAAGACGTGCGAAGAAGCCTGGGGTAATTAGAAAATTCACCTGAAGAGCGAGCCTTCAGGCCACTTTTGCCACTCCTGTCACCTCAGTGTTTTTATTATTATTGTTGTTATTTTACTGCCTACCTTGTTATTCTTGTACGCCTCCTACGTCAAACGAAAGTTGTTCAATTAGCCTGAACTGCCCGCTATCGCTCCGCTTTTCGAGGCGCGCTCAAGTGAGCGCGTTTAAAAGTTTTGACAGGGACCTGTTCAGCGTTCATTAGGCTTTATGGCCGTGCCCAACCGGCGCCCATGATATACATATATATTTACTCCCCACTTTCCGAACCCTTGGCGGGCATCAAGTAGACCGTGAAGAGTGGCATAATTAAATCCTCCTGTTCAAGGCCTTCCCCTCGAAGGAGCTAATTTTTCTTGCCTCTGTGCGGGAGTAAATGCGAGTCTTTTAAGAGGTAATAAAATTCCTAGTCTTCCTCTTCGAAAAGAAAGAACAGAACAAAATAACGTATATATACAAGCTCAGAACGCGAGACTTTCATATCCCTTTCTTACTTCCGACGAGCGGGTATGGTCAGTTTCGTAAGAGGTGATGAACATTAGAACGGTGTCTCTGTCTTTTCACTTATTTTATTGTTTTACGTGAAAAGTTTAGAATCTCGCATTTTGTGTGTCTTAATCTCTACATAAACTCATTGGCACGTCGAACGATGAAAGTTATGACCCTATTTCTATATTCAAGCTTTTATTGCTAGGTTTAATATTACAAACCTGCAACTACTGATTGTTTTCTCGTAGTATAAGTGTAAAATCTTCGCGCTTTATAGTTTAATGCGAAGCTTATACATATTAACTCTGTCTATCGCGTTATAATTACATGTCTTAATTTGTTTATGTTAGCTAGATGAGAAGCATATGCTCCTGAACATCAAACGCTGTTTCCTCCATGTTTAAAAAAAACCTATTAACAGTTTAATGAATTTTCATATGTTGCTACTGCAAATATGCGTTTTTTACGATAATATTTATAGTACATGACGCTTCATATGCGTGGCAGGAAACAATACAAAAAAGAACGGGACAAAGAAAGACTAAGAGTATTTAGCGCCGGCTAACACTATGAGAGTTTATCTCTTAGTTAAAAATTTATCAGTATAATGGGAAAGAAAAATCACACAATGGTGGTGAGAGGGAAACCCTACGCATGCGTCCGAACTTGTTCATGAAGGAAGAAAAAAGGAAAAGAAAAGGAACGTGTGAAGGTCAGCCAGATGCACGTCCGCTTTGTATCTTACACTGGGACAGTGGAAATAAGGGATTAAAAGAGAGGGAGGTAGAAAGAGGGGAGCAAACAAAAAACACTTCCGACTCAATATTTCTGAGCACAGAGCATCCAGCACCCGCCGTACTGGCTGAGCAAATGCTTATTTGAGCTTGCCTGCGAACATGCGAAGTTTGTCTAGGAGTGACTGAAAAACTATCGCGATAGTTTTGTCTTCTTCAAGCAACTGGGCAGTCACTGATTCAGTGTTCGCTGTTATCGATATACACTGTGACTCGGCACGTCGCTGCAGCTTCGGCAGTGAAGGCCAAGCTGCGTCTGATGTGTCTATGGCTTCCTTGGTGTTGTCGTTTACGCCAGCAGCTGCCACCCATCCGTGGGACTGTGGCTTCGGCAATGTAACACAATGAGAATGCGCACCGGTCGTAAAAGGTCTGGTTTACAAGAAAGAGAAAGAAATAAATAAAACGAAGAGACAAGGAGTTTAACCTAGGAGAATAACTGGTTTGCTACCCTGTACAGGACTGGGGAAATAAGGGCTGAAATGATTGATTGATTTGTGGGGTTTAACGTCCCAAAACCACCACATGATTGTGAGAGACGCCGTAGTGGAGGGCTCCGGAAGTTTCGGCCACCTGGGGTTCTTTACGTGCACCCAAATCTGAGCACACGGGCCTACAACATTTCCGCCTCCCCCTGAAATGCAGCCACCGCAGCCGGGATTCGATCCCGCGACCTGCGGGTCAGCAGCCGAGTACCTTAGCCACTAGACCACCGCGGCGAGGCAAGGGTCGAAATGAGGACAGTAATAAAGAGACATCAAATAAATGAGGAAAAATACACATGCACACACATGAAGTGCTTTCCGATCATGGTCGTTCAGAATAACCCGTCGAAACTAGAAACCGCAGGAGCGCCTTCCCAGCCTTCTTCTGCGACCTAAATTTCTATCGGTATTGCAGGATTCAGTCTTCCGAAATAGTTGGTTGTGCAGTTGGTTGAGTGCATTGCAGAGTGACTGTTGCTGTGAGCAGTACTGCGAACACACCGAGTTTTTTTGTCACTGCTGAAATGGCCACAGGCTGCAGTGCCGACCACTCTTATGCGAAATGCGTACGCATTGGTGAATGTAACATCCCAACGTAACCTACACATCATAGTAGCGTCTCCTCGGCGAGGTCCTGGAGGAATTTCAGGACTGGGAGTTGGGTCAGGGTATGTAATTGTGCGTGCATGAAATGAGGCTCGTTTCATTGTGACGTGGTGAGTTCACAAGCAAGCATGTGGAGTTTCCGTGCAGTGCCAGTAGTTGAGAGGGGAATTGATATTTTATTGCTTTCAGTATGGGTAGAACGGGCAGCGCGTTCGGCCCACTCATTGCCAATTCTGCAATGACTTGGATGTCATTGAAAGGCCATGTCCTTATTTAGTTAAATGATGAGTGTATTCTGCAATCTCGAACACCAAAATACAATGTTTATGGGATGAGATAGTTAATTTTATTTGTCAGTTAGTATGATTGGTGCGCTAACACGTAATCCAAATGAGTTCATTGTGCAAGAAATTCGTTGCCTCTCTCCCAAATCATTCGGTCTGCAAAAAAATTTGTGACGTGGTTTTAGCCCTGCAAGACTGAAGTTATCAGGTACAAACGTCTTGTGGTGGCCTTTACGTCGTGAAAGTGGTCCACCGCGAGAGCACGAAAATTAACTCAATGCCGAAACTCTAAACAATTTGACAATTCATAGACACGAGGACACAAGCGTGGAGCTTCCCCTTTTCCTACCTTTTTGTTACTTCTCTTTCACCAAGAAGCGTAAATATATGTACCTACGAAATTAACGCATGGTATTAATCAACGTCAAGTCTTCTCAGTCCTTCTTATCGCGTTTGCACATGCTCTTTCATGTCATGAAGCTATGCCAAGAAGCTGAAGTTCCCGCTCCATTAAAGTGTAATCCATGCTGCACTCCTAATATCAGTTGGCCTAGTAAAGCATAAATAGTACGGATGATTTCAAGAAGAACCACTTGATGGCAGAAAACGCTGTGCTCAGCAATGTGATTGCTTAGTGCAGAAAAGTATACCTGTTTGCGTAATATCACGGTTTCCAGTGAGCAAACACCACTTTTTACCACGTGGGTAATTGCTAGAACCATCTACCATTGTTCAGTGAGCGGTAAAGACGTCACGCATGATTATATCATGGAACAATAATTATTCTGTGGCAAATTCTGACTTATTCTTCACTAAACGTTTGCGTAACTTCTTTGTCAGTGTAGCGAAACGTTTGGAACCACTCAAAAACTTGATTTTACCCAGCTGTATGAACGCTATAGCCTCACTTTTGTGTATTAAAGTAGCCTTTGTAATCTTGCAAGTTTTTTTTTTTCAGAAAGTGTCGTAAGTGCAAACTGAAGTATGAACTTGGAGTGATGTCGAAAGTTGTGATAAATATTTTTCCTTGAAAATCAATGTTTGCTTGGAAGAAAAAAAACGGGGCTTCTCTGGTTGGAACATGAACCATTTTGCTCTTTTCAAGAGTAAACTGAGAAGGAAATAAAATATCGTAATGCAACATGGGGTGACTATTTGTTCTATATTATTGAACATGTTATGCGAATCTGTCCTCGCTACACTGCACTACACTCCTAACGTAATCGCTCGCGTTAGGCCTGCTTTGTCGACAGGCTACTGTCGGAGCAAATGGTCCATCTAGGCTCGTACTTAAAAATAACGAAACCATAGCATCACAGTATCAAAATGAACAGAAATATGGGACAGAGAGCAAGTGAATCCAAGGTTTCGTTATGTAACGCTACAATACCGACATGTGCACTCGTCGCATCGGCAGTTGATCGAAATGCTATCAATTTCACGTTAGAAAATAAGAACACAAAGAAAATAAGACCAGCGACACATAAAGCGAAAATTCGAGCAGTCGAAAATTTGGCTGTACCCTTTGCCATGTTCTTATATTTACCTAAAAACCATTTCGTCGTGATTTAGGTATCTCATATGACTAACGAATATCAACAATAATGCAGTCGTACCCAAACAAAACTCAGTCAGGCGACAAGGCATATTTTTCTTAGAAAACAATTTCCATGCTCAAAAGGCCGTCTACAGTCAACATCAAATAAAATGCCAACAGTGGAGCACGTTGACCAATCGTTAGCAATAATATATTGCACGCCAATCAATAATCACCATTCAGTACTTACAGGCGCGCACATTCAGTTTGGTCACCAATATCTCATGAAGTGCGACAGTTTCGCTTCTGTTTTAGTTACAATACATGAAAGGGGACGTGTGTTGTTTTCATGGCAATCTAATTACAGTTGGTAATGAAAAATCAAACCATCAAGAAACATCGCTGAACCAAACGAGATGTTGCTTCTGTCATGATTTGTCTACTGCGCTGTAGTTTTGCTAAACAGTTTAGAAGATACAAACGGAGAACCTTGCCATCGCTACACTCGACTGTAAGGAAACCAACAATGTTGGTCGCCTCGATAATCTTGTAGTTTAGTCGTACTTACATACACAAAAGTGGGCTACAAGGAAGTTAAAAACCTAATACGTACTTGAGAATATTCGCCAACCCATTTCTGCATAAGTACATATGCGAAATGCACGAGGAAACGATACGCAGTGTCTACAAGAATAGAAACTCCTCGGTGCGTACCTTTCGTTTAAGGGAAGGCCTATTCCTCTTCCTCCTCCTCCTCTTCCTCTTCCTCCTCTTCTTCCTCGTCTTCCTCTTCCTCTTCTTCTTCTTCCTCCTCTTCTTCCTCCTCCTCTTCCTGCTGTGGTGGAGGGGCGGGTTTGGGTGCCGGTGGCGCGGGCTTGGGTGTCTCAACGGGCTTGGGTGGCTCGAAAACGGGCTCAAGCTCATCGTCTTCGTCCTCTTCTTCCATGCGGCGGGTGCGGCTCACCTGTGTAAAGAAGAGAGGCGGTATTTGTAAACAGAACGTCACGTTTATCATCGTTGTTTTATATGCGCACACGAATGCTCGTATGGCATGGTGGAAGCTCGAGGAGGGCGTACGGATAACTGTCACCAAGATTTTGACAATGCCTGCCTACTCTTGCAAGAGGGTAGAAAAGACAGAGGAAAGCAACTTATGAAGACCGAAAGAGAAAACAAGGTGGAAAAGAAAGAAATCAAACGAAGAAAGGGTGAATTATTTGCTCACGAAGCAATTATCGAGCTTCGCGTGTTAGAACCACAACGTCATAAGACAAGCACTCGCAAAGTGGCACACCTGAATTTATTTGCCTGCACTAAGGTTATTTGAGTACACTTAAATTCGAGTATATGGGTGTTTTTACAATTGGATTCTGCTAAAATGTGGCCTTCTTTGCAACTAATTGCACTTGCAAATTCAAAAATAGCGGCAGTAAAACTTAACCACCAAAGTATACCCCAGTGGTGGTATTTAATATAGGCGTGAGGTATTAGTGATATACAAACTGTCACCATACAAAAGTAGGTTTTAGTAAAACGTTATGCTTCCTGACGTGTTATTAGGAATTATAAAGTGAAAATTACGTATTCGCATATAAAAACTCGAGTTGTTCTTTTGTGTTGTCTGCCTTTATTTTATTTTTGTTACTTTACTGAACGACGTCCTTAATTGTACTATAAATAAAATTTATTGTAACGCGGTTACGTCAACGCAAGTGGGAAGGAACATTTTGCTTTCTTGTTCTTCACGTCTTCACACAAATCGCTCTTGTATATTATTTTCCAGCCATCTCACATCTACGACCCCATCGAGTTCTTTGGAAACTTGTTCCCTTAATATGCTTCGTTATTTGTAGCATCCATTGTGTTTGTGCTGGCACTAACTGTGGCGTACGTTAATAAGTGCGTTCCTACCTCTGCTGTCCGCTACTGTCAGATGTCCCTGTATTGGCATTATGGGCTTGCGTGGTATGAACGTTTACTTATGCTACGCTCTGCAGTTCAAATGAGATGGTTTCAAATAATTTACCAAGCTGCCTGTAGTAACTGTTTCACACTTACCCGGTCCTACGGCAAACGCTTGGCAAAATGGCTATTGCAAAATGATGTTGCAGTTTAACTTTAGTTAACTTGGCACACAGTGCTGTTGGAAAAATAGCTAATTCGTATCCGTTAGCATGAATGTAGCATGATAATATAGTACAATTGACAACCGATAGTTTAGAGTTTGTTATAAACTGCCCAAGTATGCGTCTATACTGCGTAACATACAACAGCAAGAACCAATTGTAAATAGCTGATTAGCGACTATTAATAACAAATCAAGTTATCCAAAGAATTCAATGTGATTCATTCTGGCAACCTTTCACGCATTCGATGTGAGAGAAAGTCAGGAATACGAAAAGCTGCTGAGAAATCACACACGTAGTGCAATCGCATCATTCGTTGCGTGGTTACTCAAGACATATATTCAAATAGAAAATTATTGACTAGAGTATAACTCAATACTAGCGTTGTGAATATTACTGAACACTAGCGCCGATACTAGCGCGTTAAATAATGCGCCCTTTACACCCGAGAATTACAAGCAACGTCGACAACGGTAGGTTTTAATTAGGTGTCATTTCGCTTAGGATGAAAATAGAATCTGCTTGGCTCTTCGTGATTTCGAAGAACAATTTAGACTACTTTCGTGTATATCCCCTGTGTGGATTAGGGCTGAGAGACGGAAACAAACTACGATATGAATGGTGTGTTAAGAGGGGTAAAGAGGCAAGGAATAGGCTGAAATTGGCAACCACACTCCCCACTTGAACTCGTTCACTCCACCAACCCACTAAATCTAATATTAAGATTAGGCTCGCTTCGACAAATATAGGTACATTTATCGGAACGACAGTCAAGGGGTCGAAGGATGCTAACCCCGGTTTACGTAACATTCAACCCTTCGCAGCCTTTCGATTTCGTTGCGCTTAGAGAGCACGAAAGGTGCTCGACCCTTCTATTACAAAACTTCTTTCGACTCGGCACTTCGGAAAATAGGACGGCGCCTCCTCTCAGTAACGTTTGTCGTCGATTCTCGCGCTACAGTTTCGTAATCGGGACATGTAAGTGGCGTCTTGTATGTACTGCAATTATGACGTTCTTACCAAGAAACTTCTGCTTGCTATCGATGAATTGACTTAGGCAGTTAGACGGAACACAAAGCGAAGCTTTCCATGTGAAACTTCATAAACAAGGATTTTGCGCTCGGGCACAATTTTTTGATCCGGATCGCTCCTTGGTGTCGTTTTTTTCTGGAAAGCTAAAACTTTAGAATACATCATCATAACACACAAATTCCTACTTTGATTACCATCACCAGATACACTGATCGAGGGTTAGGGGTCGACATAGTATTTTTTCTATCTTTTAATTGTGTACTTTTATTTGAACGGCATAATAGTACTGACAATATTGAAGGGCTTCTGGATAAGCTGCATGTTTTAACTATTTGTAAGACCAGACCATAAAATAGCGCTTTTATCAAGACAAACAATGGCGTCCAATACAATTTTGTGGTGGTCTCATTTGGAATGTTGTGCAAGTTGATATAAAAGCCACACGCAAATTTTTTGTGGCTATGAAGCACTTTATGTTCAAAAAACACTAAAAAGAAAGAATGACTTGATTTAGATCGACTAACTGCACTCTGAGAACTACAATGCCAAATGTTTCAGTATACTAAGTTCATTACTAGCAGAGAAAACCAAGGTTGAAGTTTCATTTTAAAATTATGTGCCAAAATATCAGCGCCTGACGTCAAAATTTTCCAAATGTATTTTTAGTATTTTTGGGACATTGGCTCGATGAAATTTTTTTGAGACTTCGTATGCTAGGTGTATGGTACCCACTAATGACAATATATTTTATTTTCATCAATAAATAGTTCTGTATGGCCTGGACGTAATGGTGCTTGGTGCGTTAATTTCAAAGTGGCGTCTCTAGCGGTATGCTTTTTTGTCATGTTGCCTCGCCAACCAAGCGTATTGTCGCGGTAAGAGGGGTGTTTTTTGTATTGTGAAATTGTTCGTCACTGCCACGCATAAAATCGTTTTGCTCTATAGTGCCCGCGAAAGGAAAGTGGTGGAGTTTGATAATAATGCATGTGCTTTTATGTATCTAAATTTGTACTGCGGTTTCTAATTGATGTATTTTTACGTTTCGCTCTTCACTATTAGTACCATTTGTTGATTTATGCGGTATCTCTACCCATTGGCCCGGACTATAGCCATCCTACGGTATTTCTACAACGTCTTGAGCGTGATAACGAGAAAAATGCATTGGAGGTAATATTTCGCAAAACGTACCTGCTTGTTCTTCGGGTTCTCCGGGTCCCACTTGGGCAGACCAGCACGTGCGGACTCCTTGAAGGAGAGCATCTTTTCCTCCCACTGCTTCTCGGACTCGGCGTCAATCATGGCTTCCAAACCCTGCGATGTGGTATAGAGGGACGCCAAACATCACATTGCGCCAAATTATTCGAATCAATCAACTGTCCTCCATCTTTTCTTGGTTTTTTTCTGCCTCACAGATGCGAACTGGCGAATTTCGAACGACGCGTTGACCATATAACCTAGTGTTTCTTTTTACTGTTCTCAGTTACATGCAGAATTCCTTAACGCAACGCGTCTAAGTTTTTTTTTCGACAGGGTTATTCTTCGGCAGTATTGGTTCCGGCGATGGTATTGGAAAACAAACGTAAGGAAGACGGCCGTTGGGAAATGCGTTAGCCAGTATATTATTCCTTTTTTTTTCTTTTTTTTAACAACGTAAGTGTTTTGTGATGGAGTTCACCAAGACATCAGTTGCATACTCCCGTCACGGAAATGCTAAAGAAATTGTACACGATTTGATGGCAAAATAAAAAACTTATGTCAACGGGAATCGAACTGACTACCTTTCGGCCCACAATAAAAGAGGCCGCGCGCCATCCCCTGCGGGACGGTCACATAATCTGGAGCACATATAAACGTGCCTTTTACATCTCACACTTTTTTCTCACCATGATCTTGATCGTCGATGTGGTGTCGCCTTCTGGGAGCGGTAAATTGATGCAGTTCATCATTTTTGGGACCTACGCTATCAGCTCCTGCAACGCGTGTTGCTACGCGTCCGCTCCCTTCGGCGCATTTTCAGTAGGAAAAGTAGTACTTTGCTATCGAATTAACCCACTTCCAGATTGCGGAGTTTGTAAAAGTGTCGGCCTCACTTAGAGCATTTATTCATTCAAAAAATAGCTCTACCATGCGTGCCTGCTTCACCTGGCTGCTTACCATCACCACTTCTATATTAAACGGTTTACCACCAAGATGATCATTTTGACTGTACTTCAGCAACAGGCCGGTGCTTTTAAGGGCTCCTCTAAAACAGTATGTTTAATGTTTTTACAAGTCATCAACGTTAACGCTACATACATCGTGAAGTACCCGTATAAGTGCCCTGGAATTTAACATTAGTCCACTTGAAACATGACAGTTCAAGTTGCTGAACATTCCTAAAAACAATTGCTTCGCGTCACATAGTAACAAAACTTAGAGAAGCATCAACATTCGGGCAAATCGAAGAAAGTAAGAGGAAATTTCACATAAAACATTAAGTAAAATCATGCAAGGGAGGGAAAATAGATAAACGTGCTTTAAACCCAACAGCCAGAAAACATGCAATGTGGCTGAGAGGCTTCACAGTGAACAGTGTCTAGTTCATAGGCATGCCCGAGCTTTTTCATGCAGTGTTCGATATTATCACGATAAGTCACACAGAAAACAGCTGCCGTTTTGGGTATGATATCTGATAGACACTCTTTGATTTCTCGTTCTCAAAATTTGTTCCTATATGCCACACAAATTGGCGCCGATTCTCCTTCCATTTAGAAAATAGGCTTATGAAAGCTGACAAAATTGAGGGTTTAATTCATTCAGCTCCAAATGCGTTGTTTCATTTTATGCACACATACTTTGCTTTCGCTTAAGAACGTGGTTACATCAGGGGTAAATTTTTCGTAAATAGCATTTCATTTTTAGGATATGCAAAAGACAATAGCCTCATCCTATTCAGGATTCATGAATGAGTATTGTTTAGTAAGATTTGTGAATCCTACAGCAAGTTTAACCATGTCAAGCTGTTAATCCCCAGTGAGTATATCTTAAACTACGCGATGGTTAGCATTGACTCATTTACATGGCACAGTTCTGATTGGTTCAGTACTGTTTAGAAGGTTCTGGGTAAGCTAAAATTTATAGAACGAGAAGCTGCAACCATCGTTTTTTTTTCAATTTATTCATGGCTAATCTAAACCAATACTCGAATTTTTATTTTCCTTATTACGGTCTACTTTACCTCTTAAATTTTCACGCAGTCCCACTTTTATTCACGCCAAGTTACCAATCGTATTATAACTGTAGGTAGCAACATGACGTCTTCTTGCTCCAATTCCCACACACACTTCAGTTGTCGCTCTGCTTATATTTCGCACAATGAAGGAAGCTTTCTTAATGATAGTGTTGAGCTATAGTGAATCTCAAGAGCATGACTGTGTGACAGCTGTCACTAAAATACAATGTATGAGCTTCCCAATACTTAATAGTAGTAGACTAAGCTTTCAAGTATTGGTTGAAAATGTTGCGCATATATTAACTGCCCCTAGAGATGACGTAAATGGCACGGCTAGTATTTTTAGCTATGTACTGCCATTTGGCAAAGAAGGTTTTTTTGTTTTGTTTTTTTCATGGACACGACACGATGTATAAATGCAGCTTCTCGGCTCTCGGTGCTAATTTGAAAACAGGTTGTAAGAAATGTCTCGCTGTTACTGGGGTCGCGGCTAGTGTGAATCGGGGGTCAAGAAGCGTTCGTCCCCTCTCATAAAATCGAACGTACGCCAGAGAAGAGTTCACGTTTGTCGACGAAGGTGCGGCGATCCGTCCTACGCTCGTACTTGCTGGCCACCTGAATCTTGGGCTGTTGTTTTCACCACACGACGACGAGTCAGAGAGCACGGAGACGGGCATGGGCGACAGCACACATCGCAACATTGTGCGAACGTAGACGGGCGTTCACGTTGGACGGAGTCGAGGACAGAGAAAGCAAGAGATAGATAGGAGGAGAAGGAAAGAGAGAAAGAAAGAAAAGACGACATCGTGAGCGAAGCAATGGTCCACGTAGCTGTACTCACACCGTCGTACAGCTCCCGCTTGTCCTCGAAAGACCGCCTGTCCAGTCTCCGCTCGTACTTGCTCGACACCTGGATCTTGGGCTACCATTTGCGCATTTCAGTAAATGCCCTTTCCATCATCGACGTTAATCACAATTTATTGTTCACAGTTTGCGAGAAATACTCTGTTCGGGACTAAAGTTCCTCACTTAATTTTTCAAACTCTATGCCAATATGTCACATTACTCTATATTTTTTTAATGGTGACTAATTTTATTTGCAATCCAAGCGACGTCTCTTAAGTGAGTTCAGATGCTCCTGCTTCAATTTGTTGCTATTCTGCTCTTACACGTTCTTTCCAGGAGTCCTACTACTACCACAGGTTTCTTGTCATTATTTATCATTACTATTGAGACATACATCTATTTGCGTACACACAATCAACTTATTATAAACATTGTTCACATGTCTGCCAATCTTTTACGTTTTTGTATATTTACCCTTTTTATGAAACCGAGTGCCACTTCAAAGTTTGTTTGTTTTTGCTTTTTTTCTCATCGGTAGGACCTATTGCTACAATATTACTACATGATCACTCCAGCATAGTTTTGAAATAAATATTCTTGCTTTGAGTTTATGGAATGCATCAAGCATCAGCTATGGCTAAAATAAGATTTTGTTTTGGCACGCAGAGCCGTCGAACTAATTCCCGCGCTTTACTTTCATCAGCAGTCTGTGCAAGCCGTGTTTTCCTTGCATTCGCAAAATGAGAAATTGCTACTAAAACCTCACCACATTCAAACGTGTGAAGCCTTCTGCGAGAAGCTTTCAGTCTGTCAACTTTTCGTACAGTGGCGGCCGAGCTCTTTTCAGCTTCCAGTCACTGCCTGTATAGATTGTTAATCCTTAAATCTATCCTTGTATATTTTCGGCCACTGGCCAAGCGCTACTTTGTACGCTGACTTTTGCTGCTGACGTCAATGGCCGATAACCGTTTTCATTAATTGTTACAGAAGCATCCAACGCTAAAATCTCTTGCAATCGCTGCAACAATCTTGTTTCTTTTTCAACTTAACTAACAAAATACAGATAGAAACTATGAAGACAGCTCGACAAATATGCATATCTCCCCAAAGATTTCGGTATTCTCACACGAAGTAGACCTGCTAATACCATCTGTGCAAGAATGGGAGGTTTATTTTTTTTTTGCCTAAATATTATACGTATCAACGCTTACAGTTTACATTTACTAAACAGCTTTTTTTTACGGCACAATGACAGCACGCCGGCTAAAATTGAAGCCAGAAGATTTCTCAAACGTTCTTGATTTATCAACATAACTTTATCGATCATTTTGGGAGGTCGTCCAACTGAAAACATGGGGAAAACTGTGCATCTTACTATTTCCTGGTCATCTTACACAGGTCCAATTTACACTGGATGTCTATTCTGGCAAGCTATCAACTCAAATGCCATAAAGCTCTGCAGATAGGCACTTACAAAACTTGATTTAATGACTAGGTAACCATGCCAGTAGTACTTATTTTTCACCTGTTCAACCTAAGCGTAAACGCGACTTCTGCGATACAGTTAGCTTCCTTATTTGACATTCGGTGCCCATGCATAAGTATTTAAAAATGCTATTACAATCACGAAATAAAAGAAGCACATAAAACTCACCGGGTGCTTGCCCTGCAGAGCTCTGAAATGCAAAGAGAGTTGGGCGTAAGGTATTGAAAGTGTTTTTGTGCTTGAAATATAAGACACTTCTCAGCTATCCCAGATACACGCTATAAAGATGCAATATGTTGTGCATAGCCATTTGATAAAGGGCAAATCATGTCTTACCATTGGCTTAGTTCGTCTAAGGTGAACTCCCAATGTAATAAAATTGAGTATCCACTTTATTTTTCAACATTAACGCCTTGTCGTAAACTTTAATGACGCGCTCTTCTTTTATGAAGAATCGTTGGGAAGTAATGCCCATTGATTCTTTGCTATGCAACATTTGAATTCAATTTAAGATCAACAAGGTGTTCCCATTCAGTTTTGCTGAATTCTGGTTTAATTTGTGTTTTAATTGAAACAGCATCTTTGTCACTGCGTTCATAGCAACTAACTAACACAACAATTAAACGATTACTCGAGAACCTAACCCCACCCAATATTATCTGCTTGTGTGCCACTTTCACCTCAATACAATGACTATATATATATATATATATATATATATATATATATATATATATATATATATATATATATATATATACAGACCCTCCAGTGAGGGTCATCAAACACGAGTCTGCAAACGAGACGAGTGGGCGGGACGTTCACAGTAGTCCAGAAGCTTCAAATTGTTGGTATCATTCTTCGAACGCTCGACGTTTCGTAATAGCTGTTTTTGTCATGGCAGAACAAGTGAATAGTTGATTGTGAAGGTCGTTTAAATTGGTTAGCCACTGAAATTGGGAGGCGGCAAACAGTGGTTCAATGGCGGACGAAAGCCACAGACATCTGTTTTCTTCCGCCAGTTTTGCTGCGCTAATATTGAGGGAGTAATAATGAACTAACAAACGACAGGATGGTTTGCTTGAATGCCGTTTTGCGGTAGTAAATCTTGTTTTTTATGTGTGTATCAAGAACGCTCTCGCTTAGCTTTCTCATCGAGTATCGGCTCACTCAGCATGATTTAGTAGTGTCGCATAGCATACTGAGTTGTAAGGCACTTACTCGGGGTCGAGACCCTTCTTGAGTGCCCTGCTCCTGTTGATTTGCCGCTGACGCTCGGCCAGTTCCTTCAGCTGCAAGAAGAGAATGCGCATTTTGACTTTATTTTCAATTCACAAGTGTTGTTGACACTAAGTGCACTATGGCAGACCTTTGTGCTGAGCAATACACATGGTGTTGTGCCGAATCCAGTGATTTCACTTTTTAATTAAGCTGCAGAAGGGCCTCCACTGTACTTTCAAAAATGCTAAAGTTCAGTTGTCTTTCTGGTTTTTTTAGAAAACCTTGCTGTATTGGCAGTCACTTAATCAATTTATCAAGTAGAATATGAGGTTTCTGTCGTCTGATGTTTTATGTCGGTATACACGGGAATATTCATTTTGGAGGGACCGCTGGCAGGCCACTTTTGCAAATATGCGTTTTTAGTCGTTATTTTCTGGCACCTGCTTGTGGTAAAATTTTTACCATGAGCAAGTTTTACTGTGAAAAATATGTACCTCTATAGGACAGTCCTTGCGATTGTGTTCATGGTTGCAAGTTAATTTAAGCGGTGCACTGAGGCTACAAGTATATTTTTTTGTTAATTTGGCTGAAACTGCCTTGTAGGTACATATATTACAAACGCGTCGACGTTTAACTACGGCAACTGCAAAATTATTATAAGTCTCAGGAATCACCAACAGTTTCTTTCGAACTTTACATTGTGCACCATATTCATTCGTTCAACAGCATCCTGAAGTTAGATAGCCCTAAGAACTGTAAATTTTATATCAACAGGGTTTAAGAAACACGTGTCCAATCCTTGTAACAGGTAATAGCTGTTGGCTTGGTGAAGTCAACTATTTTTTTTGTCTGGCCTTAAACGTGAATCGTAAGGCCACTCACATTTAGTCGAATTTAAACTGCATTATTACGTCAGCACGTGTCCAGCATGGTTTTGATAGTTGTAGGTGACAGTGAAATGCGCGGCTTTCGATAAGTGCGTCTTACAAACTGCGATGCAGTGAGGAAGTTGCTAAAGGGTATGAGAATAAGGTGCATCGTAACTGCAATGCAGTGAGGAAGTCGCTAGAGTGTGTGGGGATAAAGTTCGTGGTGCTCACATCGTAGTCCTGCCTCTTCTGGCGCTCCTCAAGATCGTATTTCTCTGACTCGAGACTGACGACCCTCTCCCAGAGCTGCTTGGCCTTCTCGCGCAGCTGCTCGACGGTCAGGCCTTCAATCTCCAGGGGCTTGATGCGGAACGACAGAATAGCCTTCTTGTCCTCTTCCATCTGCTCCTTGGTCTTGCCCATCTCGCCACGAGCGTACATGATGTTGGCAAACTGGAAGGAGGGTAATCACACAAGTTTAACTAACCAGCGGAAACATTGAAATATCAGCTCTAGTCACAACTGCGTACCAGTTCCTGTGTGCATGCAGAGGTGAACTATGCTATGGCTCAGCCCATTCATCTGCTCTATTGAATTCGTTGTTGCAAAAGCACCCTGTGCACACTAAACGTTTCCTGTGGCCAAGTGCTATTCGCGTATGTTTAAACTGCTGTTGATGTCAATTGCATGTGCGATATCGCTTTTATAAAGTGTCAAAAAGAACATGAACATCACAGGCCAAAACTAAATGCAATTTTGAGAGAAGGTTGTTTTGAACTAGCTGTTACTAAAAACTTTCGCATGCTATGTTAAATGAACTCTCGAATTTTCGCGAAACTCCGCGTTCTTCCATAGCTCCTAGAATTTTGTTTCAGAATAATTTAGGACACTGATATATTCATGCGTCCTTCTAATCTTTCGTAACCTAATCGCAATATCTCTGCGCCTGTAAAAGCTTTGGATCTATTTTGGTTGCTTAGGATGCCACTCAATTCAAGCGTTCCTTGCCTTTGTAAAGGAACAACCTATCACACACCAGCTTCCAGTGAACTTCTGACGCGTGCAGCCCACCCTCGCCGCAGAAAAGAAGCCTTTAGCTGCCCGTTTAATCCTCTCTTGTCATCATGCTCATCCCGCGGACCAGTGCCCTCGACTTACTCGTCTAGTCCGCTTCTGGGCCAAGAAGTGAGGTAACGGTTACGCGACACTCCCTTCACCCTCGACCAAAAGTGCGACAACCCTGTATGCAACGGGCTCACGCAGACACACGCGCGGCTAACCTTGTCAAAGCCGGAGCTTCCCAGTGCCGAGCCGGCCATCTCATCACCTTCCCGCTTGGTGATGACGAAGTTGGGCTTGACGGGCTCCTGCTCACGCTTCTCCTTGGCCGCCAGCATAGCCTGGCGCTTCTTCTCAGCCTCTTCCAGCCTCTTGCGCTTCGCCTCGGCTTCCCGCGCTTTTTTCTCCTCCTGTGCGAGAGACGCGCAGTGCACCCAAGTACGTAAGAGACAGTGCCCGAAAGAGCGATGAACAGTGCGCAGAGAAAAAAAAAACAGGGGCACGCGTCTTCATCATTATCATCATCACTAATTCATCCGCACACTCGACGTTTGTGGTCAAGTACACATAGCAAGAGAGCAACAGCGCCTTTAGTCAGTTTAACGCTCGCGCCCAGTGACTCTAGTGCGGAGAGAATGAAAAAGGGGGGATGTCATTATCATTACAGCAGCGTGCTCAGACTCCTCAAGCGGGCAAAGCTCGATTTCACCGCCGCCGGAGCGTCTAGCAAGTCGCCTGGGACTCGGAAAACAAGATAAAAAGGGCCCTTTAAGCGGATAATAAACTTATAATGAAAAACAAGAAAAGAAATGGCGGGAAGGAATAAGAGAATTACTTTTTTTTTCGTTCTTTGTGTCAGCCAGCAAAAACTCGATGGTCTTCGTTTCACTTATTGTTTGTTGCTTGCTTCTTTCGCTTGTTTTTTTTTTTTTTTTTGCACCAATATACTGTTTTCTTACGTTGACTGATTCTATAGATTAGTTTGAAGGATTACTCGTTGAGAACACCTTCCGTTCGCGACACCTGGGCTCCCTTGCACTTGGCACTGAAGCGCAGTGAGCGCTGCTGTGTGAGAGAAAAGAGGTAATTAAATATATAGAGCGACAGAAACTGCTGCCACGGAAAGATAAAAAAGCGCTCTTGTCTGACGAAGTCGTTGGTTCCTCTTATGAAGTTTGCCCCTTGTGCGCCAAACGAAAAGAACTTATCACCCAGATGTCCCGTAAACAGCGGTTCCTTCTTTAGAGATGCCGATGGAAAGTTTTTCTTCCGTCAGCGACATCTCGTGTGCGATATCCCCTTTCTGTGTTTTCCAACCATTTTCTCATATGTTTAACTTATAGAGTGTGTGCATGAAGAATTTTTTTTGTTATTGGATTCGATGTGTTTATGGACTCACTTTGTATTGTCGAACGTTTATTGAATCTTGAAGCGTTTTTATATCGTGCGAATACTCATTGGCGTTGTAGTTTCACTTCCTCCACAATTTCGGGGTTTCGGCGGTGAAAAACATGATGATTTACAACAGACTACTTCAAGGCTGCCCGTATAAAACTTTTTAAGTATGTTTTGCCTGATGTACCCAATGCGTCTGTCAACATGAACTGGTTTTCACACAAGCTAAAACAAAACATACATCGCTTTATGGGAGAGCTATGGTTAATATTTAGATGCGGAGCTTCTTAGGGTCGAGCTCAATCCTGTGTGCGGCGTATCACCCTTACTGCGCATTCGCGTCCCTCCCCCTCTCTCGCTTCGCAACGCCCACGCAGGCAGCGTCTGCTAGCCAACGCTCACTCTCCCTCCCTGTACTCTAAACATGCCTACCCACGGCGTTTATGACCCCATTGCACATGCGCCCCTTCCTCCTCCTCTCTTACGCTCCCCCTAACTCTCGCCTCGCAAAGCCGACGTAGGCAGTGTCTGCTGGCGAGTTTATTTATTCTAAACACTGACTGCTCGCACAGCACATCTGTTCACAGGCCACCCCGTGTATATGGGCACCAGATCTTGACCTACAAGGTAGTGCCGGCGGGAGATTTCTCCTTTGTGTTGTTGAACAATAAAAATTCGCAGCGCGTGCTTTAACTAAAAGCGTACTGTGTGTCTCTGTGTCCAATCGGAGCTTTCTGTCTCTCATTGCCCATCACCAGTGTTTGGCATGTTCTAGTAGAAAGCACTGATTCATAACTGCTTACTTTGTGCCTCCCAAGGTGTCTCCCATGCGCAACGCTATGTTTACCGCCGGCCTCATTGCTGCTGCCAGTGTGAGCATCCGCTGCTTCGCATGTACACATGGTTTCCTTAAACGGTATAGCGTGTATTTATTTATTTATTTATTTATTTATTTATTTATTTATTTATTTAATTATTTATTTATTTATTTATTTATTTATTTGCTAAATTATAAAGCTTGCCTTTACACGAGTGGTAGTAATTTCTTTCTCCGAACCTGTTGACATGCACTTTTTCTCAGCTGTCAGGTGCAATTTCGTATTTAACATCTACTACCGCGTTGCTAGGATGTTGAAATGTCGCAGCATGAAATTCCAATGCTTTAGGCTTCATTTGCACCGCACATTCTTCAAGTACACACCTAAGTTAATTTTCTTCTTTTTCTCTGAGCCTAGTACAGCATTTAAACAACAAACGAGGCATCTTTTCCGGTTCTATAACTTCTCTGGTCTCCAAAACGTACAAATCAGTCTTTGAATATTGAAAGTGGGGGAATTTTCGAAAAGTTTTGGGCATGGCTCAGTTTATTGCAAATCAGCGGCACCTCCATGCTGCAAAAAAGTGCAATGACCGGAAGTGGCAATGACTGACGAGTACGCCAACTCGTACGTACCATTTCTTTGATTCTTTGCTCTTCTTGTTTCTTCTTGAACTCCATCAACTTCGCCTCTTGTTCGGCTCGCTGGGCTTTTCTTTTCGCCTGCGATGAAAAAAAAAAGGGGGAGGGCAGTGTCGGTGAATGTGATAGGCATCGACGTCGTGCACCCTAATGGATTCTCCCTCTTCTGCGGCCTCAAACAATGCGCGCTCGAAGCTAGGGCATTTATAGGCGAGAAGATTCTCCCGCTTTTTTTCTCACTCCCACGATCCTGAGAATCCAGCTGATAGCGCCTCTACTTTAAGACCAATGAAATGGCCTGAGACGTAGAAATTCGCTTCCGTGGTTGTCGAATAACTTCTCTGTGTAAACGTTTGCCCTGAAACTGGGTCAGCAGATTATGTCGCTGCAAAGAAGATCATCACCGATTGTGAGCCACAATAGTGTTATTATTTTTAGTAAAGGTATATTTATCGCTATTCCCTCTACTGATTCCGCCACACGTGGCTTGTAATTGCGAATACTAGCCAATAAACAGCCGGAAGATTTCCCTATTTTCGTTTCTGAAGCAGGAGATTTTTCCTTATCAGCCTTAGCGGGGCATGTACAGTTGCTTATGCTAAACAAGGCGTATCACAAGACAAATTTGCTCAAACGTTCGTTCCAACAATGAATAGAAAGCAATGGAATCGCAGATTTAAAGTACCTCAACATAAAAGCCAATTAAACAAGGCCTAGCCTTCTTGCAATGCACCAACATTCCTCTTCTATATTGAAGGTCGTTTTAAACAAATGTTTGTGATTGTGTATCTGTGCACTTGTAGGTTGAAGACATCGAGGAAGAGCACAGATTGCAAGCTTTATGTGGATTGATGTAGATGCATAGACGACGAGGGTAAGTCGCTTCGTTATCGTAGCAACTAAGCTTCCACGCCGAGAATATTATCCTACTTGAGTTCTCATGCTTATGTATTCTCAGCATTTGAAGCCACTACTGAGAAAAAAAAGTATTTTATTGTCATAGTGACGTTAAATGCAGTATTTATAAGCACTGTTACGAGCTAATTCATATTAGGATCAACCTAGTTATCAAATATCGCGTTAAATAAGCGATACAAATGTTTAGTGGTCATCCAGCCTCTCGCAGTCGCTGCCAGATTAATCTCGCAGAATATCCTAGCTCTCGGTTCGTAAATTCCCGCATGTTAGTTCATGTGGTTACATTATCCGCATTCAAAATGCTTTCATTTTTTCTCCTGTATGCTATATATGTTACTACCGGTACTTCTCTCAGAGTAGAAAGATTGACGTTGTAATTAGGATTGTTTGTGTAGTGAAGCTCTAAACGTCTAGCCTAGTATTGCGCACATTTGGTTCTATAGCAGTGATATAGACCAACAGGCTTTGACAGGAAGAATGAAAATACCAGAAAAATAACTGTACTGATTCTGAAACCAGACCAACATCCGCACGTGCGCATACAAGTGATGGAGTTCTAAATCAAGCACACCTTCGTGCACAACTTCCCGGGCACATCACCAGACAGACAGCGCGTGACAGTCGCAGTGCTTGGCGTGGGCACATCATTCTCGCCCCAACTATTTATATTCAGAGTATTCACTCCTCGTGCACTGCCTACTATATCTGTAACCTCCTTACTCTTAATCACAGGGATTGCCGCTATGCACAACGTAAATGAGCATGAAAAATATATGCAGATTCTTTTGGCTTCACTTGAGTTCCGATTCACAACTCATGTTAACGTATCACTTTGCGTGCTTAGCCATAGGCTATCTCTCGACGCATGTCTTGTTTGTTTTTAATATAATCCTCAAAATGACGCTTTATGTAATACTGATGCAAATAAAATGAGTCGAACCTGTCTCCGGACAAAACGGGGTATGCGTGCTAACATGAATACCGGAAAAGAAATCAAGACAACTCAAACACCACTGTCCCGATTTCTTCTCTTGTGACCGTATCTACAAGTCTACCTTTTTTCACCTTCGATCCGTGCCAAATTAGCTCAGTCATCTGTACACATCAGTACGCTGTGCCTGAGCACAGCGTACTGAAGCACATAATAACTTGTATTTGATCACTGATATACTGCTTCACAGAAGAAAGGTCATCTTAAATCGAAATACGCAGCGATGTAGACGGCAAGCAGCTCCAGCTAGAAAGTGTTACGTCACTCGAAAATAAACCACAAGCCCGTGCGATCGAGAAATAATGCAGTCGCTTGTTGTCTGTACAAGCCTCTTTCTAGGTCGTTGTTCGTGAAGCCACAAGAATTTCATAACTCGTTTGAGAGATGTCTGAAAAACATGAGGTCACAGGTATGCTTCCCTCACCTGTCGTTCTTTTAGTTTCCGCAGTTCCTCTTCTTCCTTGGCACGTTGTTTCTTTCGTTGTTCCAAGTATTCGGCCCACATCTCCTCCTCCTCCTCTTTCTTCTTGCGGAGCTTCTCCTGCAAACACCGCGAAATGGAACTCCTTATTGCTACTGAACTAGCCTCAGTGTGTATACAAGCCGCACGAACGGTGTACCCTGTCATAAAAACCGTATCGGTTAGAAACTTAAGACCACTATAAACAGAGGGTCTGATGGCTGCACTCTATTCATCAGGCGGGAACAGAACACGGCTACACCAGTTTTGAAGTTGTTTACAAGTTATCTCTTCCATTGGTAATGCGAGTAGGTCTACACGAAATTTTCTGGCTAGTTGTGTGCACCTCTACTCGTCACAACAAGGCGCAGTAGCATTCCGTGTGACAACACAGCAGCTGCAAGCGTTGTAACACCATCAGGTACAACTACATCCCATAACTAACTTCCTGAGTTGGGTGAATGCTATCGCGTGTACAGCTATCTCTGAAGCCTTTTTTTTATCAATCAAACTATTATATTCACCTTACCCTGAAGGTAGTTCAGGGTGAAAAGACAATTATTTTGTGCGTAATACCATTCAGTTCCAAAATATATTGCTTCAAAAATTCACAAACGAACAAACTCATAATTTGTCACCTCTAACAACTGCTGTATGATTACTGGGCTATGTGCTCTCAGATCGCAACGTTAGCTGAAACATAATTGCAGCAAAATTCTACTGAGTCCCTGCTTTATTTCATTTCTATCAAAAGTGATCGAATTCTCTGACCTGCCAAGTTACGCAATGACTTCTACAGTGCACTTAGACGACCGACACGGTTACGCAAACAGTTACTGGGAAACATAAGGTGTTTTTATTACACTGACTGCCGAAAAAAAAAAGTAGATTAGAAGCATAATGACACATTTATAAAAAGCAGTGTCTAATTACTGTATTCAATATAGCAGGCGGAAATAGAACACCACCGAAGAAGTTTTGAAGTTGTTCACAAGCTATCGTTTCTATTGGTAATGCGAGAAGGTTTTCATGGAATTTTCCGGTTGATTTTGTACACCTTAACTTGTCACAGCAACGCGCAATGGAGCCGCGTGTGGCAACGCAGCAGCTGCAAGGGTTCTAACACTCTCATATATAAATCAGACAATAAACCTGCGGAGTTCGGCGAACAGTATCACTTATACACGTATTTTACAGCTTTTTTTATTCAATCAACAGGATATGTTGACCTTATTCTGTAGCTACGGGGGGTGGGGGCTATTATTTCGTGTGTTTCACCATTGTGGTTTGAAATATAGGGCTTTAAAAAATCCGCATGAAGAATTCCACAACTTTTCACCTCTAACCACTATTGTATGATCACTTGGCAACAAGCCATCGGAGCACAAAGACTGCTGCAAAAGAATTGCAGCAATATTCTACTGGTTCAGTGTTGGTTTCTGATTCCAAGAAAATTATCAAGTTCTCAGCACTGCCGGTTTATCCAGTGGATTCTACAGTACACTAAGGGGATCGTAAGGGTTACGCAAACGATGACTGGGAGAGATTAGGTGCGTGCATTGTACTAGCAGCAGGAGGAAATCCTGTCGGATGCATGATAACATTCAACTAGTGCAGCTATAGTCGCATCTGCTACCACTGGCTTATAACGCATCACCCAATGGGTAGAATGTCAATACGGGAAGCAAAAGAAACTGTAAAAAGACCACAAAACGAACTACAATTTCAATGTAAATTCTAGTACAATCCTTTGCAGAAACGATTTGAAGCCTTCTTAAAGCACTTAAGGACAGTTTTATCATATACCTAGACGTCATGTGAAGATGTCTAGTTTACGCACAAGTTGAAGCTGCTGTTTCTTTTAAGCCAGAGTGGTGTACTGTTTTGCTTATTTACAAACTGAAGTACAATATGCACGGCGCATTATGTTAACTCTCTAAATAGCACGGAACAACTCCATGAAACTGGAAATTACACTGCTCGCGTGGTCTCGCAACAACATGCTAAAGTGTTTATATACCCGTCAGGCGCGTATTATGATGCAGTGTCTGTATATGTGTCAAATTCACAGTGCATAACTTCAAGGCACTCAATAATACATTTCAAAAAGGAAAATGAAGCAATGCGTTGTCTTGTGTGAGTTTGTCACTAATTGCAAGTAGTATGCAATAATGAATTTATTTATTTTTCAGTATGTAACGTTTTGCTTGATAATGAAAAGAATGAAATCATAGGCTCGAAGTGCGCGCGCAAGCAGTTTTTGGTTGTAATAATTTCGGGAAAATAAAAGTTGTACTTTTGATTTTGGTCCTGAAGCGTGGCTTGTCGGATGACCCGCACAGCATCGCAGTACCTTGACCTAATGGTTTGGTTGCAGTCACACGCAATATTCTTAAGTCAAACCATATTGACCATGAAAATGGTTCAGTTTATCCAATTAGCAATTTATTTATCTCTAGTTTGACCGCATGTTGAAACAACACTAGTATAAACAAGTTTCGTACATAAGCATAGCCTCCTCCACTGAATTAGATATGGTTTAGTCATTCATATTTGCAAAAATTGATATGAATGGAACAGAATCTTTTCACTATTGTAGAGACGTAAAACTCAGTGCGTGGAACTATTCTGGATGCAAGCTAATAAGGAGATTTCTAATAGTTTAAAATTTATTTTCCTAAATACCGGCTATTTTAAAAGCAATACTTACCTCCATAAGCATCTCTGCTTCCGTCATCTTGCTGGTTTAGTGGTGCCTTCTGAAAGAGGAGGAGCACAAGGTGAGTTAGCACATTATGCCAGTAAAACTATCTCAATTGTAGTAGTGAGAGTGTCACACTTCATTTTTCAAAGTGACCGCGCTTAGCCAGCTGAAATTCTCGCGCGTGTTGTCAGGCGATGCTTTCATGTATTGGAACCTTGTTGAATATCGTCATTTTTCATCGGCGACGTGAATAGACGTATACACGTATACATTCTGGACATTGTGAGTGTAGCAGTGATCACGCTTGATTGTTAGGTAAAGCCCGTATACTCAGCATACGCGTGCTTGCCGAAAAAGAAACTGCCATGATCGTGCTCACCACTATGGTTGTTCCTGCGAGCATTTTGTCTTGCTGTAATTAAGCTGACGCGCTTAACAGGGCCCGTAGCCCACGGAAACGTCTTGCGTTAGTGTTCCTCGCAAGATAAAACTTTAACTAATTCTGATGCTGGACTTAACTTAACTGGCCAGCCAACGTCAAAAACTTCGTTCAATGAATAACTTAAAAAAACCCGACACACTTCGGCCGCCGATCAAATTTTGACGGGTGACAACTGCGCTCACCGCCATTGTTGTACTGCAGCCAATAAAAAAGAGCGATCACTAAAAAAAGCGTGAAGTTTTGTGAATTCAGTCGTTGCCCGTTAGGCCGCAATAAAGTTAACCATACCCACCCACGTGACAATATGTTGATTGTACCTCCCATACAAAGCGAAAAGAGTGAATTGATGCTCTCATTGGCTGGACATGACTAATTATTGTGTTGTTTTTTTAGTAAAACTCAACCCTTTCTTGAGCTATGAAGTGCAGTACTTGTGTTCGAACGAAGTCCTATGTGTTTCGGTTTTTCAAAACACCCAAAACAGGGGTGTTTTGGTTAGTCAGAACACCCTTATCGCATGGTGTTAGTTATAGACACGCAAAGCATCCTTAAGGATTCAAACTGGTTTACAATTTGTCATGTAATAGGTACAAGTATTTGGTGAAAAGCGATTTCAGCAATTGTAACCAGACGCTGCACCAAGCGCGTACGCTTAAATGTGGCACCCGGCGCCGCCACTCAGGTCTTTGCATCGCGAAGGTTATCATACTCTGTTGTTAGAAAACGGAAACACAATAATACATTCTCTTTTATCGAAAGGAAGCATCGGTACAAACAGTACTAATCAAAGCACGATATGCCTGTAGTCACCGTCTGGTCTTCACAAAGTATGCACAAGTGTTCATTTGTATAGAAACTATATTGCCGGCAATTTCTGTGATTGAGACTGTTTGATTCTACCTGAACTTCAATATCTCTTTTCTTTTGTGGTCAACATGTGAGAACGTGTATTAACGTCCATCATGAAGGGGTTTGCGCAGCTTGCTGAGAGACTTAAGCTTTTACGTTCGCGTTACTTGAAAACGTTAGAGAGAAAGCTACATGTAATTATAGTAAGCGCATATTATGTACTGCTAATAAGTTTTTTTTTATGTTCGTGCACTATTACAAGGTTAAATCACTTAAGCTGATCCCTGCGACCACTGAACAACATCGATGCGCAATAACATGGCAAACTATTACTTTCTCTTAACACGAAAGTGTTTATGCCGGGGCACTCTAAGACTTCAGAGACGTATTTACGTCGCAGATATTACGTAGTACAATTAACGCTAGCAAATTACAAAGAAAAAAACATCCAAGAAAAGTTCTCCCGTCGCGCGTCCGACTTCTTGGGAAACGACGAAAAGCCCCCGATGCTGTACAGACTGAGCGATTGAGGCGATTGATGGGTTTCGCTGAAACGTGTCTTATGTCTTTCACACGTTCTCTCTCGCTCTGTGCTCTCTGTTGGCGAAGTGGCGTGGTGCTGTCACCTGTGAGGGCTTAAGAGAAGTAATGCTGCATGACCCAGATAAAGCATGGCGTCCTGAATTGAGCGGTGGCACACAGTCTTCGGAGATTCGCCGGCGAAGTTACGTTCTTTGCCTTTCGCTTCGTGTTAGCGTGTGACAGCTCTTTTTGAAATCGTGCAGCTTCCACATACACCAACGATGTTTCGTCGCCCACTAGATTCCGTGTGATAGCACCGGCTTATTTATTGAATCTTGTTCAGTTAGCACTGCAACAAGGCGATAAAATACACGGGCGATTGTGCTTTGATGCAGGAGAACTGAGATCATCATCACGTGGAACGTGTACGCGCATTCGTTGCTGTAGCTAAGAAGCCCTGCGTCCCGCGTTGCTGAAGTGTAGTATGCGTGGTCGCTGGCGTACGTTACTGGAGCGCACACTGTGTTGTTTTTCTCCATCACTGACGATCTTTGAAGACGCGCACATTGAGTAGCAGTGCCAAGTGTGTCCCTGGTTTCCCGATAGGCTGTTTCCCGGCTCGTGCTAAATACTTCACTTCCCACAATGGTTATATCATGACCATATGTGGTAGCCGTCGTTATGGATACCTGTCATGAGGCGTCGATGAGGCTGTGTCCACGTCAAACAGTGCTATAGCTGCGAAATGCCAATAGAAAATGTTCAAGCGGTCATATGTTACTACCCCATAAGCCCTACTTTTATGAAGACACGTTTCATTTTCGTGCTATACCGATCTTTATGACGGAGATATCAGCCTTTTTTTTTTTGTTACGCGAATACAATGAGAGACACATTTCAAGACTCTCCGAAGTATACAGCCATCATCAGTGCACAAGAGCGTTGTATACCCTCTCCTTCGTCCTACTGGTACATTCGCATTTACGTTTTATACGTCTTTTATTATTTTTGCGGAAAAAAGAATAACCCAAAATTGGCACGTTCATAGTTTTTGTTTTGTTTTCATTTGTTTTTTTCGCAAGGTGGGTGAAGGAATTGGGCTTGTGAGTCGGTGACCACGACGTCGTAGAAGACGCTTGTTTTCGAGGCAAATACTAACGTGAGCGGTACACCTGAAATACGGGTCGCAAAACAAGGACAAAGTTGTGGGCGTAGCCGTCACATCGCCGGCCACGAGAAACACAGCGTTTCGGAGGCCGAGCGAAGGAACGAGACACCGCGTCCATAAAGGGTGTTCCGATCCGGGACGTCCCACTAGCGGGCCGCTAGCGTTGGTGCGTCGGGGCTATTCTGGGCCTCACGGTGCCCTCGGGCACAAGCTCTGACGGCGCCACCCGCCCCGCTGCCGCCGCCGCTTTACTCGTATACCTCTCTCACTCTCCTCTCCCCCACTCACACACTCTTTCGTGTAGCCTGCTTTTCCGAACGGCCTGCTCGGTTCCTACGAGCGTGGGTCGATGATGACGGACTCTAAGCCAAGTGCTCGGTGCTCCTGAGGGGGTGAAACCCTTGGCTTCTCTGATCCTCTCTAGGTGGCACTTATTGGTTGACACGGTGGTCGAGTTTCACCGCCAGTTATGTTAGCTTTATAGATATTTTCGGAGGTTTTCCACCGTGTTGACCTTCCTAGTGGCAAAAGAAGCTCTTCTTTCTTTCTTGCGAAATTGACAGCTTGTGGTTGCTACTGGCGTTTCAGCTTTTGGTTGCAACAGTGTCTCAGTTCAAAGTATTTGTTAGAATGTTGACAAGGGACAGAGAAGTGGGAGAGAAAAAGTTGAAAAAAATGAAAATAATTAGCAAGAGAAAGCCTTCGATTCGCTACACGGTACTTAAGACGGGAAGAGGGGATGTATCAAAATTAGAGAGAATGAAAGAGAAGGAAAAATGTCGGTGGCGACAGCATGCGACAAATCTGACGAAGCAGCCATGACTGAAATGCGGTGCAAGTGCTGTACGTGAACTGTGTCTACTGTCACAGTCTTAGCTTATCCTAGAGTACGGTTTCTCGAAAAAAAAATGGGAAATACGCGGAGGTAAACCCACGAAAAACAGTTGAAACGTGTCTTGCAAATGGGTGTTTTGTAATGGTAACGAGCAAGCAAGTTTGTTTCAAAACACTTGGGGAAAGGACAGATGAAAGTGACCTTGATAAAGGTATCACACAGAACCCCGTCAAACAAATTATGCTACAAGAGCACTTCCTATACGTTAAATGTCTCGTCCTTAAAATACAATGCACGTGATATCGGAATGCCATTGTTGAAACAGTATTCATAAGCATGTGTTGCAGGGTGTATTTCATTTATTATATTGGTGAGCTTTTTTTTTTGTTTTCATACGGGTTTCGTCTCTTTCACATAGCGCTTGCTGTCAGGCTATTCTCCTGTCTCCCACCCCCTCAAGCTATAGTTCATTGTTTCGTTAGAAGTGGTCATATTTTTATAGCTTTAAAGGCATATAATAAAGACATGATGCTGGAACAACTGCAATTTATCTAAATAATTTTTTGTTCATCTTCTGTTTGCTCCGCTTGATCACAATTTCAGGTTTAAAACCCACGTATGTTTCTAGACTGTCCTCATGGTTTATTTAACGTTCTTTTGCTGCGTAAAACTTCCGTCATGCAACAGCAATCCTAACATATAGTAAATAATTGAGCCTTGAAACTTTCTTAAACCATTGATTTTCTAAACATTAAACAATGCTGGAATCAAAACTTGAAAAATTTGAAGATTTTTAAAAATAAATGGGTCAGTTAAAAATATTTTGCTACAAAATTACATTCAGAATAGAACTTTTATGCGCAGTGACTGTTGCGACTTCTAAGAACCACTACTCATGTTCATAATAATAAATTGGCTTGATCTTCTGGGCTAACTTATGTTATTCGTGTAGTGGACAGCATGCAAAAAACTGTTGAATAATCTCAATTTTAGGGTGTTATTAGGCTATCGTACCATGAAGTAGGCACAACGCAAACATTTCAGTACATTCTTGTATACTTAAGTGCATATAAAGCAACTAATACAAAAGTTATAAGGCTGCTTTATTCAGCAAATGTAAGTTAGCACTATGGAATACCGTGTGTGGATTCTGTTAGCCTTCACATGTATCTATTCAAAGCACTTCTATGCGGCTTTCGTATTTCAAAGTAATTTTCGTGAGAACAAACGGGAACGTCTATTTTTCAAAACGTGTGGTGTGTTCTTCTTTCTCCTAATGAAAAGAAAACGAGGACAACGTGAAGTAACTGGGTGTGATAAAATTTTGTACCTGTGCATCTCAAATGAAGGCGACCAACCGCGTTCTTGAAATCCAGAAACTCTCAACAAAGGTTATTGACCACACCCTATGATGACATAGCCTCCAAGTGAGTGGCGCTTCCATAAACAGTCCATTCTTCGTGCATACAAGAAGGATGTCTACGATCTAAAGATTGCTAGACACTGGGATCGCATAAATTTCTTGTTTTTTTTATTTTTGCTATCTCTATTTATCTTCGTTTTTGAAAGTATGCTTTCGAAAAGAATATAGGTTGTGGTGGCAATGAAAATCACATTATGAATCTTGTCTTCAGATAAATAATTACCACAGTTTTTGCTACTTACCTAATGCGTTTAGGTTAACTTCGATACAATTGTAAAGTGAGCTAATGTAAGTAGGAAATTGTAGTTTGAATTTTAAGTAAAGTGGTGACGCGCTAGAGGAGCAAATCATTTGCACATTGCAAATCCTTGGTTTTTCGTATTACCAGAGTACTTCGAGAACGCGAGTAATACTGCTCCTCAAAGATTGAAGCCCGCACACGTGTACGTTCACAGTAGATGTAACACCACTGGTTTTCAAGTATTCACTGAATGGAACACTATCAGCAAAACAATAAACTATTGCCTAATGTATGAACTTTTCAACCGCAGGTCCCCAACTTAGCGCACAATTTAGTTGATTGGCCCTCCTTTTGTGAATATTGCCAGTAAACGTTAGTTAGTTCTTAGCAGCTTCTTGGATTTTTGTTAGAAAGAGCAAGAAATAAACAATTGTATGCTTAGTCCAAAGATACTGTTATGAATTTTTTGTTACTTTGTAACAGCATAGATTCAATGGGTGTAACAGAATTTCAAATGTCAAGAACAATGGTCAAGTGAATGTCGCTGGTAAGCGTTAACGAAGTATATAATGGTTGAGCGGTACCTAGTTGTCTTGATATTTACAAATTATACCACATAACCTACTTTTTTCTTGCATATGATGCAGCCGCCAAAGTGCACTAAACGTTGACTTGTACGCAGCGCAAATAAAGTACTTTAACAGCTCGTACTACGGCTTATTCACCTCACAAAAAAACCGGGTAGACTAAATCAATAATCACGATCATAAAAAACGTTCACAATGCAATTTAATGTGAGCGAGCTAAGAAGAAAAGACTTGTTCCGTTACTATACTTCTTTTCGCAAGTTCTCTGTTAGGTAAGATACTCTTGCACAATTTAACGAACTAGTAAACTGAGTATTTTGGGAACAGGCGTTATTCAATATACGTAAGCAAACACGGGAACTTTCGGTATTCTGGTCTTGTATGATCGCTTGCTGCGTTATGTGTTTATCACTGTATATATTATACTCTTCAGCCAGCACCTGGCATGGCATGCCAGCTGAAAAGCCAGACAAACATCCCCAGCACTTCATTAAAATATTTCGCTCTCTCTTTCTCTCTTGATACGGCCCAAACGTCCAACCTGTGGCATATCACGGTGAAATTTACTACGCAAACTTTAGTCCAAGTGCTCTGAAAATTTTGATTTGTAAAATTTCAGCTTCAATGAAATTTCGTCAACACGCGGTGCCTCCTTTGAACTTTTCAATCCAACGTGTTTTGTCTTTACCACCAGTTCTTACAAAAATGTTCCCAATTATAAAACTGAGAAATATGTTTATTAATTAAACGTTAAAAACACTGCTTTCATAACCTTTTGTTCACTATAAAAAACCTGCAAAGTTCAAGACCTTCCGGAGGAACGAAAACATGATTAGCTTTCTCCTCCCTCTAAATTACCATCTTCTTCGTATATACTAAGAAATATATGTGCTAACGAAAAATTGTCCGTGTTTATATAATAGCGAAAAAGTACATGAAGTCATAGCATCGCATTTTAGCAAGCAACGATTAACCTCGTCGTATTTGGACTGACAGCCCCATGGTTAAACAGCACGTTTCTCTTTCGTGTAGCAATGGTACCAAATGAGACGGTTACCTCACTGTGTATACACGCCTACGCTACGTATAAAAACAAGTAGGTAACATCACGTTCACGTCCAATCTATTGCAGCCGAAGTTACTTTTGTTTTCTCTCCAACTCAGCGGCAGAGCGAGCGTTCCTTTGCCCCGTAGAAGAGCACACCACGTAAAAATCGAGAAGGGAGACGAGACCCACAAGTCAGGGGCCGTAGCGATCCGGCACAACTCGGACTCGAGCGTCAGCAGTACGGTTGACGGCGATGACCAACGCGAATCCGGCACAGTCAGCGTCTCACCTGGCCTCGGTGTTAGGGAAGAGGAACGGCGGTCGAGGCGTCCCGATGGTCGAGTGGCGTCGAGCTGTGAGCAGCCGAAGCCCAGGCGAGCACACACCACTGTAGTACGATCCTTGCGCTCCCACAGCCGCTCCCGAGACTGCGCCGACCCTTCGCTATCACCCGCTCTCTCCTCCTCTAGATCCTCCGGGTAAAAAAGAAAAAACACCCCGAGTGCAAAACAAAAGAGAGAGAAAAACGAATATCCTGCTGTCCAAGAAACAAGCCAACGAAAGTCATGCTCTCTTTCTCTCTCACCACCACCATGTCTTAGGAAGGAGAGAGTCAGTCCTGGTGAAGCGTGTATACCTACACCCTCCCTCTCCTTTCTCGAAACGAACAGCCAAGAGAGAAGCAGTAGAAACGCAAAAGCAAGCAAACTTGTACAGTAGGCTCAGAAATAGGAACCAGCGCCCCGGGCCGTCTGAGGGGGAGAGAGCTGCACACCGGAGGCGGGTGCGTGCATAACGTGTGCCAGCGTTTTGGAAAGCCCAGTGCTGAGCGCTTCTGGAGTCTAGGATGCCAACGCACGCCGCTTCTTTTGCCCGTTCTCCGATTGACCTCCGTGCTTCTTAGCTGTGTCTCTGGTTTCGTTTGAGTGGTCTTTTTTTTTCTATCCGCTGGACATTGGCTGGAATTTGTTTACAGTACAACGGGCTGGCTTCAACTCCTGGTCTCAAGCGGTCGTGTAAAAATGTCATTCACGCGGTAAAAGACCGGCCGTTACTTTCGAAAAAGACGGATAAGTGGCTGCCTTGCCATTTCGTCCAAACGTCATCAGAAGGCAAATGTTTCCTATAAAATTAAAACAAGGTTGTCCTTGAGTCTATGCCAAACATTTTAGCCCCACACCATTAAAAGCATGGCACATTTGTCATTCCGACACGATTAGATATTACAGCATCATGAAGCGCGCAGATGCACCTAAGTGTATGCTGACGTTCTTGTTCATATAATTCTTAACTAAAACTCAGCCACCTGACGTTATCTTGTGATCTGCTGCATGCAAATGACATGCTTCTCTCCTTTTTACAGCTCATTATTTGTCCCAAAAAGTATACCGGAGACTGAGTCAACTGACCAGATGCCCCAATAAAGACAATGCTGTACAGAAGCGCAACATTCCTTGTATCAGGCTTCCTGTCAAAGTATTCCGTGTTTATTTTTACGTGGTTCGTAGTGCATGTTTTAAACAATAGTGAGTATAAACTTGCACATAAAGGACACAGACACAAGAAGAAATGATGTAACACAAAAGGTGCTCTCTTCTTCTACCGTGTCTTTTACGCAGAAACGTTATGCTCAGCTAATCGCAAACCAATAGGCACAAATAGAAGCCTCGGTAAAAAGTCAATGCAACGAAACCGAAGTACATGTTTGTACATTCGGCCCTATCTTGCCTACGCTTATTTGTGTGGTTGTGTTTGTGCGAACCATCGAATCCACATGTTCTTTCAACGTCATCTCATGTTCATGTTCATGTAAATGACGTCTGTTTTGTCATCATCGTTATTGTATGTCCAAGAAAAAGATATTTTGTTGAGTGTTATTGACGTTTGTGACAATACATTTCTGTAAACGGGTGTTTTGGCCTCATCAACTAAGAGGCCTCCGGGACGGCTTTATGCTCTCCCATAGTAGGGTACCTAGAATTCTGAATTGTTAACCACATTATTAACACATTTCAAACATGGGGGCTGCTTTCATACCTTAAATCATCCTTTCGCTCGAGTTTATACAACAAACACTCAACATGGCTGTTGTTTGTTTAAACATCTTATTTTCATCAATGAGCTTGGTGTAGTGCCTTTGTCAAAGCTTGGCTTAAGGTTTACTCTAACGTACAATGTCCAATGTTAGAGCGTTATCGTGAAATAAGCGAATGCTTATAAAAAATGCTGAGGTTTTTTTTTTTTTTGTGCCTAAATTTCTTCGTCTGCAGCAAGCGACTCTAGTCGTTTGCTAAATTGTTCTGCTCAATTCTTTGCGCGTAGAGTGATCTCAGCTGCACAAATTTATTTCATTATTTTGTTTAATCTGTAGGATGTATAGAAGAATATTTGTTGAAGGCATCAAATGCAAGACCATCATGGTTAACCCTCCCCTCTCCCACCACTCTTAGCAGCGTTATGTGAAGACCAAAACAACAACAAAAAAAAACAAGGAGAAAATGTGGGCCGCTTGCACTATGTGAGCAAGGCTGGACTAACAACCGAGCTTGTGGCCTACCTGGATGTATGACAAGGCCTTAATTAACAGCCTATTCGCCCACTTCTTCTTGTAAATGTTTTAATTGCGACGCTGTTAATTAGCAAGTTCACAGTTAGCATGGTTCTAAAAGTAAGGTCACCTCTTCTTTTTTGCTCTTCATATACCTATTCTGTGCTTCTTTTTTGTTTCTGTTTTTTTTTTTAGACGGTAGAGGCCTGAAGAAACGCCTACAATGTACATCCTTCATGTCAACATCATTTGGTGTCCTGGCCGCAGGCCTTATTTATCGCGAAATTATTGGCTATACAAAAAATGCACTATGACTATCTTCATTTCTCGAGTGTATGTCACCAAGCGCAAGCTCTATTTATTTATTGATTTTTTTCTAAGATGAAGCAGAGGACAAAGAGAACACGCGCTGGCCGAGTTATTGTGTTTCGCTCGCTAGGCAAGGCATGAGCTTCTGGTCACTTGAACCTATGGAAAAAGAGAAGCCAAAATGGCTCCGATGGTAAAAGTGATGACAGAAGTGTCTTCCAAGAAAACCAGGCGCTAACCACCGAGCGTGTTTTGTATGCGATTCAATTTGTTTCTGGGCAGTTTATTTGATAACTTGGCACAGCCTTCTACACTTTGCTGCGTGAACTCGGTCTCTCGAAGAGCAAGCGAAACGAGATGATGATGATGATGGTGGTGGTGGTGGTGGTGGTGGTGGTGGTGGTGGTGTTGATGATGATGATGATGGTGATGATGATGGTGATGATGATGATGATGAGATAGTTTTTTTGGTCTTTTGCATAAAGGCCACCCAACGAGCATCCAGAGCACGTCACCAGTCTTGCTTGCTCATTGCGCGTTACGACCACCATATATGATCAACTTTCGTGCCACCTTTAGCTCAACTTGCACCAACTATGTTCAGCTGACTCATGCTTGGGTCATAATTTGTTATTGTTTCAATCTTACTAGCTGACATTTCCAAAAAGACAAAAAAAGCCAAGAATTACTTCGCATGGCCTTAGTAAAAAGCGCGAGCCACAGCACAGCTGACGTTAGAGTGGCTAACTTGCGTCAACCAGCGAATTTCACGCTGCGTGGGGGTAGGGCAGGGAGGGAGGGTTGAGCGAACGAAGCCCGCGGTGACGTCATCATAAACGCCTGGACGGAGCAAGCAGTTGGTGCAGCAAAAGTAAACCCGGGCGCCCGTCGTCGTCCAGCGCCGTACTGGAACCGTCCGAAATAACCAAGCTCGCGGCAGCTCTTGCCCGTTGCGTTCTTACACGGTTTTCCCGCCAGGCGCGGTTGTTGGGTCGGCGGAAGCCTCACACAAGATGCCTCGCGCGGGCCCCCAGAATAGGCGCTGGTCGGAGAGGGCCGCGAAGGAAGGAGAGAGTGTGTCTATGAGGAGAAGGTATTGTGAGAGGAGGAAAGAGTAGGACGTGACTGGCTTTCCCCATAGGAGTGGAAAGCTCGCCGGAGAGGAGGGTTCTCCAACCCTAATATGGTTTTGGTAGCCAGAGATGCTTTGTGGATCGCTGGCCGTTTAGCTGACGCCTTAGGTGGAGGAGGCTCGCTGTTCAAGAGCTTTCAGTTTCCATTCTTCAACTTTATTTTTTTTTGCTCACTTCCTTGCTCGTTATTTCACTGTTGTATTGGTGGTCATATCTCCCTGTCTGGTTTTTTTTTTTTTTGCTGGTTCATATTTCGCTCAACATCCTGCTGGTTTGGTCATTACTTCATTTTCCGGCTTAGCATTTTTGTTTTCCCTGCCCTTCCTTCGCTTGTGTCTTTACATACATTCTTGATCAGGCTTTTTCCTTTTCTCTGAATGGCTTGAATGGCACATTTTCTTCAGATTGGCTCGAAGCGTAATTAGCTTACCATATCTAAACACCATTTGTTTTTTCTGAACATTCTAACATTTACTCATTTTAGATGTTAACTTGAGTGAAAGAAGTACAAATGAAAAAAAAAACTTCTTCCCTGAACTGCGTCTCTTATAACCATATCGTGATTTTGGGACGTTAAATCCCACATTTCAATCAATTTTTTCCTGAACTTTTGATTTTCGAATTCATGCGGGGACTTGCGAAATACTAATCGCAAACAATAATATTGTAGACTTCCGCGGCAGCTATCCTTCTCATACATCGCAGTGCTCTAGAATTAGAGTTGACAACACCATAATTCCGCATAATTTTACGGCTACTTCTAAAAAAGCTGCGCTAGATAACAGCATGCAGCTACAGTGTTTGCACAGTAACATACCATACATGTTTGTGTCATACTGGCTAATTACAAGCGGGAATACTGAGGCGAAGAATTAGAGCAAGACAGTCTTTTTGTTACTTTAATGTGACGACGTTCGAACGCTATACTTGAACCCGCGTCGATAATACTAATATCTGTAAACATTTCAAACGACTTTTCTTCTCACCATATTACTACAATCTTCATCTATAGCATCCTTGTTGGTCAACCAGCATAATGTACATACCGTACACATAATAAAGAATGCTCCAGTAATCCTCACCCAATTCCTCTCACTTTTCTCTTTCATTAAAACTCAGTTTGTCGAATTGATCATACAACCACCAGCTGTTCTTGGTAAAGTTCATGGATAATAATTTGCATTGGTAAATATTCTGCACATCGCGAATGCGAAATCTTGATTTTCTATCATTTTATTGCGATATTCCTCTGGGACATGTTAGGGACATATTACAAGTGGTTCCAGGTAAAGGGTGACACACTTCGAAGGTGTGGTACCTAAAATAAAATATCCTATACTCAAAAGGACAGACGCCGCAAAAAGTTGTTTCTTGCCTCGGCATTAGTCTTTAATAAGCCCCCAGCAACACAGCCGTGTTGAATATTTTGTTTAGAATATATTGTTGAAACAACATATTTTACTATAGGTTCCCATGAGGCATTTTGCAAACATTCATCGAATACCTTCGGAGTATCACAGCTGATTGGCATGATTGAAACGACTTGGAATAACGGAAGCAAAACACACTACATTGAAAACGACCCGCAAAACCCAAAATCAAATAGAGTATTATTATCTTGGTTTTTATGTCATAAAAGATTACTGACAACGTTTTCAGCACAAGTCGGCATTTATTTTATCCTAAAATAACAAGCTTGTTTTAGAATCAGCAGCTAACGATCAATCAGGACTATAATTTTGATCATTTCATTGAAAAATCTGTATAGCAGAACAAACTTGTTTTTCACTCTTCAGTTGGCTAAAGGTATTTTTATTCATATAAGCATAAATTTATCGTGATGGCATCATTTTGTCAAGAAGTAGAAAACGCCCATTGATATTCTTCAGAAAATATCTGCTGGTAAACCAGTCGCACCACTTCTCAGTCAGCGATATTGTAAGGCAACATTTTTATAATGTCAATTTGTCAATTAGTTCACTGATATTTCATAGAATTAAGCATTTTCTTAGAGTGATATGAGGTATTCATATCAAAAATTTTGATATGACAGATATGCCCCATATTTATTAATCTCGTATGAGCAACTATAAATCATACGTGATACGAGATGATACAGATTTGACATACGTGTCATGTGATATTTTTCAGTAGAGGTATTTTATGAGGTATTTATTTCGCACTTTTCATTGTAACTGCTAGAAACATTCAAAATTCTACGCATAGTTCGAATAAGACTAGCGATCAAAGCAAAATCTCTAAGCAAATTGTCCTAAATCATTCGCATAGTTGTGTTCCTAAGCAGAGCTTCATAGATAAATGTGAGGATGTCAATTAAAAATTATTAACTTGTAATTATTCATATTTATTTTTGCCTGCTGTCGCAGTACGAATTTTTTTTTCACACAGATGGAAGAAGTGACCGCTTGAGCAGGACGTTCATAAAACTTTTTTGAAAAATTGAACAAAACTTCACGAAGTCAAATCCCACCTGGGATTCTTTTCTCGTGAGATTATCCAAAGCGCTTTGATCATGAAAAACTAAAGCATCTATCAGCACTATTTATAGGGTCAACAGTAATCTACCTGACCGTTTACTAATCTTAAGAGCACACACGAAAAGATTTAATGTTATAAATAATTTAAAGTTAAACTTAAAGTGTGTGTGCTTCATTGCAGAATTTGGGTTAGCTTATTGAAGCCATTGGCCCATTTGAAGGATGTCAGGCGTCAAAGTTAGTTAATTATATACAAATCCGGCATCTGAACTCTATCAGGTAGACAGCTAAAGCATGGCGCTGTACACTGAATGACCATGTCTCATTCTCACTATTAATGCAGCTCATTTTACAAATCACGTAAAAGCACTGCATTTTTTTTTTCATTTTGTATTAGAAGCCTAGCTCATTAAAACTTTTCGCAGACGTCTCTTTGCAAGTTGGCTTTGTTGTTGTGCATTGTAGCAAGGGTGAATGCACGCTTTACAGTGAGCGAGTGACTTGTACTACATTGAACTCTTGGCACCTATCTGCGGTGCCCTGCCTCCGGCCATTACACTCTATAAATATTTTTACAACCTGGAATAAATATTTTCATTATACGTCTGTCTTTATATATACTCTTATACATAGTAGCAGGCCTAGGGGCAATGAACCTGGTTCTCGGAGTTATGCCGAAGAAATATGAAATAAGGCACAATCATGCTTATTATAATCAATGACACCATATAAAATTGTTAGAATGTGGCAACTCTTGTTCTGCTTGATTTCTTTTGACGATAAACTAACAGATTTCTGGCACACCATAAATTGTGAGGTATCCAAAATAAATATAAAATACCATATATATATATATATATATATATATATATATATATATATATATATATATATATATATATATATATATATATATATATATATATATATATATATACTCATCCCCTGATGAAGGGAGGACCCCTCCTGAAACTGTTGGGAAATAAATATATTTATCCTTGTTGACAACGCTCCCGTTGTGCCATATCCCATACCTATATATATATATATATATATATATATATATATATAGGTATGGGATAACTGTAACTCAACTGGTTGAAATGACACATGACTTCGCCGCAGCTATTAATGAGAGAAAACAGATAGACGTAATTTTTTTAGATTTTGCTAAAGCATTTGACAAGATTTCCCATTCTAAATTGCTCATTAAATTGAACACATTATTAAAAAACGGGAAACTGTGTAGCTGGATTAAATCGTATCTAACATCCCGGCAGCAATACGTTGTTTTTAAAGACACTCCATCAAACATGTTACCTGTTGGCTCAGGGGTTCCCCAGGGCTCCGTGCTTGGCCCGTTGTTGTTTTTGGTGTTCATAAATGATATTGTTGATAATTGCAGGGTTAAAATACGATTATATGCAGATGATTGTGCGTTGTATTCACTTATTCACACAGTTGAAGACCAAGTTAAGCTTAACACAGAAATTGAGAAACTCATGAAGTGGTGTAATTCTTGGCAAATGTGTGTAAACTATCAAAAAAGTGTGGCCATGTCGATAACAAATAAGAAGTGTCCCCTTGTTTACAATTATACAGCTGATGGAAACATCTTAAATCGAGTAACAGAGTACAAGTATCTAGGCTTGCATATATGTAGCAACCTCCACTGGGATCGACATATCGACTACATATCTAATAATGCAATGATGAAATTACATTTTTTGAGACGTTCTCTTCGCTATTCATCATACGACACTAAAATTCTGGCGTACAAATCTCTTATTCAACCCATTTTGGATTATGGAAACATTATCTGGGATCCTTACACCAATGTCAATATTCATAAACTAGATAGAATCCAAAACAAGGCTGTCCGATTTATTTTCAAGAAATATGGCCCAACGTCAGTCTCTGAATTAGTTGCCAAAGCGGGATTCAAACGGACTTCAGAAAGAAATAGAATTTCTCGTTTGTTGTTCTTCTTTAAGATAGTTAATGGTCGAATAAATAGTAACACAGGTGAATACTTAAAGTTCTCTTCCGGTTACTCTACCAGACAACGTCATAAGCACACTGTCGTTCCTTTCCAGCCCAATAATAATACTTTCAAGTATTCCTTTTTTCCGCGCACTGCCAAAGAATGGAATGAGCTTGACAGCAAAATTATTGAAACAGACAGTATTGAGGCATTTGAAAAATTTATATCTGACTAGTGTTTTTTTTCTTCGTGAAACATTTTTTATGTTGTTGAAGTGCTTTTTTCTGTGTTGACTGCAGTATGTACTGTTGATTTTGTTGTACTATGTACACCCACTCTGCTATGGCCCCATGTTGGGGCTAGCAGTATTGCTAAATAAATAATAAATAAATAATAAAATAATATATATATATATATAATTTATATACCCAGATATTCTCTAGTATTGACGCATGATGGGGTATTGTAACCTAGAGCCAATTTTAATCATAAGGCTTTGTCTTCGAAGGCGTCATTAAGCTGATAGATGCAATTAAAACATGTGAAAACAATTAAAATTAAAATTAAAATTACGAAACACTTGCGCAAGTCGTAGGTGTCGTTCTAATATCACGTATTTTAAAGCAAGATTATAATTTCGTTGCCACCCTGCCTTTCAATTACTTTATTTTGTTTTCTTTTCTTTTGAACTGGGCTCCGCAACGCTTTTAACTCGCAAACCCGCCGCATCCGTTTGGCTACCTCGCAAGATTCGCGGTCGACGTACTACGGCCTTTCTCTGTGTTCATACGCTAGCTTAAAAAATGGCAGCATATCCACGGAGGTAATGATGGATATTGGGGCGAAGCATCCATCCGTCGATTCGTTCTTGCTTCCGTCCATCCATATGCCTGCATCTGTGTGGCCCCCCATGCGTCCTTCCGCCCGTCCATGCGTGCGTCTGTTCGTGCGTTCGACCGTTCATCTGTACGTCCGCCCCTGCTTTCGTCCATGCATTCGCTCCTGCGTCCGTCCATGCGTCCATCCGTCCATGCAGCCATACGTGCGTCCGTCTATGCATCTGTCTGTGTGTCCGTTCGTCCACCTATTCAACGCTCCAAGTACCACCATCTTGCATCTTTTCATCATATATTCCTCCCATAGAAGCACCGCCATCCAGCGGACATTCCAAGGACTGAACGAGAGGACGCACACGCACACTTTCATACGGCTTGCGCTTCGTGTCTACTTCCCACCTTTCACCACCTCGAGTTCATGGTATATACTAGTTCACTGTATTCATGGCACTGCGGCCCAAAGCTCGCTAAACCTTTCTAAAACCTAGGGGGTTACGCCCAGCGAGTATAATGTAGCAATCCTTTCTTGTCTTCTGTGCGTTTTCGAACAATAAAACATTCGCAGCGTGCGCGTTAACTTAAGGGTGAATTCTCCTATCTCTCATTCCCCCTTAGCAGCCATTGGCATGTACATTGAGCACTATCTTTTATTGTTTAACAACGCACAGAATAAATCTCTCACCGGCACCACCTTGGAGGTCAAAATGGGATACTTGTTACACACTACTACTACGGCCACGAGGGACGAATGGGTGCCGCTATTAGGACTTTCGCCCCTAAAATCACACGGCGTGATCGTTATTGCGGCAGCTTTGTACCAATGATGCCGACACTGAGAGAAGTGCTGAGCAAGGACCTTTGCCCCTAAAATCACACGGCGTGATCGTTATTGTGGCAGCTTTGTACCAGTGATGCCAAGACTGAGAGAAGTGCTGAGCTTGGCCTCCTTCTATATATGTTTCTCTTCGACTTTCTCTTTGTTTTCTTCTTTTTTCTGGTTTTTTTTATTATTTGGCCTCTCTGTCTCTATCTATAACTATTTTTACTATATTTTCTATTTCTTGTTTCTCTTCTTACTTCTCGCTTGCTTCTTTTTTCCACTTTCATATGTAGTTTGTGCTGTTTCACCAGCCATGGTAGTAACGTTCACTCCTGATATCACCATTATAACGCACGAAGAACAAGTGTAAGGAGGCATCTATTATAAGTGAGCGTGCGCTTATTATGGCACTGTTGGCTCTGATATATGTGGTTTGCCTGGGTCGATACCATCGTCAAGACGCTTGAAGAACAAAAGAAAGAAGACTTCTCTTTTTCGCGAGTGCAGGCTAAAATAGTACAGCTGGTTGTGCTGCGCGTGTGATTTTGCCTGCGTTGCGCCAATCGACGCCAGCATTATACGACAGCTTCGCCTACTAAAGTGTTCTACGCTTTGAAACCACAGTGATTGTATGGTGCGCGCCTGTTGTTTATACAACAGACTTAATGTGAATGCGCGTGCATTTATTCAGCCATTTTTGTGACGTACATTGAGAAATCGACATGCACATAATCTACTTCCTTATCAAACGCGCACTAATCTTTTCAAGTTCTTTTTTTTCCGCGAACCATTGCTGATTGGAATTCGCTGTCTGAAAATATTTCTTTAAAATCTGCAAGTGCATTTGAAAGTGCGCTACTTATTGATTTGGAAATGCAGTGAACCAGTGAATGTTCATCGCTTTCACTTTTGCATTTCGTCGTTTTTTTTTCACTATGTGTTTTATTGATGCAGTGTTACTTCATAATTTACGCACCCGACGCATTAAGGATGCAGTGTTACTTCAGTGTTCAATTAATGATGCAGTGTTCAATTGATGCAGTGTTCAATTAATGATGCAGTGTTACTTCATAATTTACGCACCCGGCGTATTCTGGGAAGAGTTCTTTCTTGTTTACTTTTACACTTATTATAGTGTGCGTCACTCTCCTTAGAACTGTATTATTTTTTTATCCTGACAGGCTGTGCTGGCAATACTTCGATATTCCGTAAGGTTGCTTTGTTTCCCTTTTCTGTGAGCTTGTGTGCCTTACGGCTCCATTTTTGCTTGTAAATTTGAAACTCTATATTTTCCCGCCTGCATAGTCCTTTGTGACCGCAGTATACTGTAAATAAATAAATAAATAAATAAAAATAAACACTCTCTTGTAAACTACTGCTTCAGGTGCATTGTTTTCTGACCCTTATCGCTGCCAACGAATGCACTGAAACTACAAACGCTATCTTTATATCTTCCCTGTCAGACGTATACAAGGTCAAATACGCATAAGAAGTACATGTCTTTTTACCCGTTGGTTCTAAATCTTTGTTTCCTCTATTTTTTCCCTCCTCCCGAAAGAGTGAGCAGGCCTTGTGCCCCTCGAGGTGGCAGAGTCCAGCCTGCTCTCTTCCTTTTTCCTCTGTGTCATTGTGTATTTGTGTATGCAAATCAAATAAATACACAAATAAATAAATATGGGGGAGCCTGCTTTATCTAGGAACATAACGAGTAATTATATTTGATCTGTCTAGTTATTTGGAAGGTGTGAGCCGGCTGTTTCGTAACAAACTATCATGCCGGAAAATGTGGCAAGCGTCACCTACATGGCTGTGGAACTTCAAGACGTTTGACGCGTTTTGATTTTGCTACCCAGGCATTGGCCCAACAACTTCTAACTTGCTGTAACCCCACACAAAAATGTCGGCGTGTTTCGGTGTCTTAGGCTGAAAAGAAAAAAAAATGGGCACAGTGCTTTGCATAACGCAGTTGTAGGGTGCTGTTTATTTTGCTTTTTTTGAACGCACAAGTGCATTTTATTAACCTACCACGGAAGACGTGTGGAATTAGTTGCCTAGTGTCGTAGTCATCTCATCTGCCTTCGTGAAGACACTTACACAATTTTATTAGTTGTTTTGTCACTTGCGTATTTCAGCGATAATAGCTGCGTGAATTGTCACGTACAGAGTTTTGCTTGATTGGCATGCCTATGGCTGCTTCTGCTTTGATATGGCGACATCAATCGACACCAGTGCTGTCGATTGATGACATGGTTGTTGCTTCATAGTTTACATCCACCCAGCATTTGTTCAATCAACTCGCAATCCTAATCTGCGTGTTCGAAACACTCATTGTGACACCGACGATCAACGCGCATAACATTTCAGTGTTAGTCGAACACTTAGTCTAGCTAGCTAGCTGGCAGGATTTATCGTGGTGCTTCTTTAAACTGCGCTAACACGATCAATTAGCGACCTTTTTTTACCGTGCTTCTTAGTGCAGTTGAAGAAACTTAATATTTCAGCGTAAGAACTGATCATTTCCCTTTTTTTTTTTGTCCTTGCCATAAGGCATCAAACTCTTTCGACCTTTTCATTTTCTACCCTCAGTGCTTTCTTACATTTCTCAAAAACTACTTGACTTTTTGCTTCTTTTTCTTCCTATATCTCACCCTTTTTTTGTTTATTCATTCATTCGGTTAATCACTCATTCAGTTAATCCTGCAATTATTCATTCAAACAATCATTCATTCATTTGGCACACAGACAGGTTGCTTCAGATTGGTACGAGCACTTACGTTCAATGCACTTGTGAATCAACCCAAAGATGATTCCAACTTTTATTTTTCTATTTGGGCGGGGGTGGTATTAAAAACTACATTTTTCATTTGGAAAGGAAAGGGGCAAAGGGACAGAAAGGAGGAGAGGCTGCTGAACTCAGTAGTTCATCACAACCTTCTCTGCCCAACCTAGGATGGCCTCCTGGACGTCGGGCTTCAAGCTGCGCGAGGCAGCCTCCCTCTGCTCCTTACTTACTGCTTACTGTATACTTGTTGAAGGGACGGCAAAAGGGGGTGCCTAGCGCACCCTCACATGATATGATTAAGATTCGCTTTCGTGCGGAGCAATATTTATAGGAGGAGGACGGGGTTGATTCCTTCCTGTTTACTATACCGCAGGAGATATATGTAGGTCGACTGAAACCAAAAACGTTTATTCATGCAACCTGAACTTCTGTTGGCGGAAGTTATTAGCTGCCGTGCTTAGAACAGTTTCTTTTGTAGTGAATTAGGCAACCTTATTTATGACTAAGAAGGCCAGCGGGTTAGGGGGAGACAGAGGTGGGCAGATGAGATTAAGAAGTTTGCAGGTATGAATTGGCAGCAGCAAGCACAGGACCGAGTTGACTGGCGGAACATGGCAGAGGCCTTTGTCCTGCAGTGGACGTAGTTAGGCTCATGATGATGATGATGATTACGACGACGACGATGCTGATGATGATGATGATGATGACTTATGACTCGCACATTCTTACTGATTCTTACACACGCACATTCTTACTGACTCGCACATTCTTACATGATGACTTAAGACGGGCACATTCGCCAGTATCTTGCTTCTAAGCATTCCGTATTAGTGTGAGTTGTAGTTGAGAAGTCGGTATTTTATTTTAATTTGATAAGCATATCGCGTATGGTGTGTTTACACTATTTCTAAAGGGACCTCTGAAACACCGAAGCACTGGTGAGGTATGATTTCAGGGGCGAAGCACATTACTGTCTTGGCTTCTCCGCGTGTCATGTCGTCGTCACGTTTCGTCATAAACGGGTGTGCGCCTGAAAATTCGGGTGGTTGCCACTACTCATCACCCGCCCATACTACGCATACTATAAGATATCGATTCGTAGTTACTGCCTAAAACATTATGTTTGGGCTACCATGGGTGTCACAGTTGCCGATAACGTTTACCAGGGCGCTCACAATTTAACGGGCGAAGCTTCTTATAGCAGTACTTGTTCGTCCCTCGTAGCCGTTGTAGTGGTGTGTAACAAGTATAACATTTTAGGGGCGAAGATCCTTATAGCGGCACCCGTTCGTCCCCCGTAGTATGTAACAAGTATAACATTTTGACCTCCGAGGTGGTGCCGGTGAGAGACTTCTGTGCGTTGTTGAACAATAAAAAATAGTGCTCAATGCACATGTCAATGGCTGCTAATGGGGAATGAGAGACAGGAGCATTCGGCTTTTAGTTAACGCGAAGGCTGCGATCACCATTAGCAGCCATTGGCATGTACATTGAGCACTATCTAACAAGAAATGGTTGCTACGTTATACTCGCTGGATGTAACCTCCTTAGCTTTAGAAAGGTTTAGTGAGCGTTCAGCCGCACTGCCATGAATACAATGAACTTGTATATACCATGAATGAACTCGAGGTGGTTAAAAATGGGAAGTAGATACGAAGCGCAAGCCGTATGAAAGTAATAGCCGAATTCTCCGCCTCTCATTTCCCATTAGCAGCCATTGGCATGTACATTGAGCACTATCTGACTGAAAAAGTTTGCTACGTCATACTCGCTGGGCGTAACCTTCTTGGTTTTCGAAAGGTTTAGCGAGCGTTCGGCCGCAGTGCCATGAATACAGTGAAACTGTATATACCATGAACTCGAGGGGGTTAAAGGTGGGAAGTGGACCCGAAGCGCAAGCCGTAAGAAAGTGTGCGTGTGCCACCTCTCGTTTAGTCCTTGGAATGTCCGCTGGATGGCGGTGCTTCTATATGGGGAATATATGCTGAAAATATGCGAGATGGTGGTACTTGGAGTGTTGAATAGATGGACGAACGGACACATAGACAGATGCATGGATGGACGCACGAACGAACGCAGGGGCGGCTGCATGGACGAACGCAGGGACGGACGCACGAACAGACGCACGCACGGACGGGCTGGTGGACGCATGGATGGTCACACTGACGGACGCATGGATGGACGGAAGCAAGAACGAATGGACGGATGAATTCTTCGCCCCACTCTCCATCATTCACTCCGTGGATATGCTGCCATTTTTTTTTTTTTTGCCGCCAAGGTGGTGCCGGTGAGAGATGTATCCTATGCGTTGTTGAACAATAAAAGATAGAGCTCAATGTACATGCCAATGGCTACTAAGGGGGAATGAGAGATAGGGGAATTCGCCCTTAAGTTAACGCGCACGCTGCGAATGTTTTATTGTTCAACAACGCACAGAAGACAAGAAAGGGTTGCTACGTTATACTCGCTGGGAGTAACCTCCTAGGTTTTAGAAAGGTTTAGCGAGCGTTGGGCCGCAGTGCCCTGAATACAGTGAACTAGTATATACCATGAATTCGAGGTGGTTAAAGGTGGGAAGTAGACACGAAACGCAAGCCGTAAAAAAGTGTGCTGTGCCACCTCTAGTTTAGTCCTTGGAATGTCCGCTGGATGGCGGTGCTTCTATATGCGGAATATATGATGAAAAGATACGAGATGGTGGCACTTGGAGTGTTGGCTAGATGGACGAACGGACACACAGACAGATGCATGGACGGACGCACGGATGGCTGCACGGACAGATAGATGGACGCATGGGCGGACGCAGGGACAGACGCATGGATGGACGTGCGGACGCACGAACAGACGCTCGCACGGACGGGCGAATAGAAGCACGGACGGTCACACAGACGGACGCATGGACGGACAGAAGCAAGAACGAATGGACGTACTGGTGCTTCGCGCCACTCTCCATCATTCACCCCGTGGATATGCTGCCAATTTTCATTTTGTTTATTTGCCGTAATTAAGTAGCAATATTCCGCGTTTTGCGTCCCAAAACAGTGATATGGTTATGAGTCAAGTCGTGGAGGGCTCCGGAAAATTGAAGCATCTGTGTTTCTTTAACGTACACTTAAATATAAGTGCATTTCCCCATGATCAAAATTTGTGGAACCCGTTATTACGGCATCTATCATAATCATATCCTGGTGTTGTGATGTCAAACCCCGAGAATTAACAATAATAGTAATATCAATATTATATTATTATTATTATTAATATTATGCGCGCGCACAAATACACAAGGACATAGAGGCGCACCACACGTGTGTGTGGGAGGTGATGGGTGGCTGGGCCGGTGCGCAGAGCGAGTGAGACCAAGCAGGTATTCCGATTTCGAAGAAATGTATGTCGTGTACGCACATTAAACATGAAAATGCTTAGCTCACATTGCATTAGGCTTTCGCAGTCCCCGCCGATCTCTGGCGTATTAGCCTATGTGATGCATTAAATCAGTCAAGTACAAGGAGGAGAGTTGAATGCCTTCGCTGTGAACCTCAGACTCCACTATAGAACGTAAACAACGAGAACGGGAACAGCAGCGCCGTCTAAACAAAGAGTGTTCGAACATAATAACGTGGTATCTAAGCTTACAAGAATAGTAACGGTGTATAATCAACTCTTCAACGATGTCTTGCGGACTCGGAGAACTGCGCTAGCCTTCATCGCTGAAACGAACACGGTGAGAATCAGTTCTTTGTACGAGCCACTTGACCGGAACAATCTGAACCGGCGAGCAAACATGCGCCACCCGATTGTTGGCTGTTGTCCCCGCCTCTGGCCGCCTTCTCCGGCCGCGTGTTGCGCCTACGCAGCGATGGCACGCTTCCGACTTGATACCCTTGGCTACGAAGAATGCACCGCGGTGCCAATGCGAAGACAAGGGTTTAATTTCGAATCTGGGTCAAAGCTCCGCGACCCGTTGTTTGCCGAGGTGGACCCGAAATAAATTTGGCGGCAAGGCAGACAGAATGTGCTGTTAGCGGCTGTGGCGCCATCCTCGGGAGTATTTTAGAAGCGTTGCAGTGAAGCTTCGCTATCCCCATGTAGGTGGCGCGCTTTTCCTTTGACGTGAGCAAAATGACGTGAGGCAGTGAGCAAAATAATAATCAATGGTGAAGTTCCCGATGGATGGAAACATAGCAGGATGAGCATAATCTATAAAGGAAAGGGGGACAAAGCTGACGTAAACAACGACCGTCCTATAACAGTGACATCAGTGGTCTACAGGCTGGCGATGCAGATTATAAAGGAAAGACTGCAGGCATGGATAGAGGATGAGGGGGTGCTGGGGTAACTGCAGAATGGGTTTCGGAAACACAGGAGGTTGGAAGACAATCTGTTCTCACTGGCGCAGTGCATCGAAATAGCAGAAAAGGAACACAGGCCCCTGTGGCTAGCATTTTTGGATATCAAGGGAGCGTACGATAGCGTGGTTCAAGAGGAATTGTGGGGAATACTGGACACACTAGGCGTGGAACATGTAGTCATTAATCTTTTGAAGGATATCTATAAAGGTAACAAGGTAGTTATAAAGTGGGAAAAGCAGGTATCCAAGCCTGCAGAGGTAAAACGGGGGCTTAGGCAGGGGTGTCCCCTGTCACCCTTATTATTCATGATGTACCTACAAGGATTAGAGGCCAAATTAGAGGGAAGTGGACTGGGCTTCAACCTCTCTTTAGTCAAACCAGAAAAACTTATTAATCAGGCACTAGCAGCATAAATGTACGCAGATGATATAGTGCTAATGGCCAACAACGAGGAAGATTTGCAGACATTGATGGACATCTGCGGTAATGATGGAGATAGGTTAGATTTTAGATTCAGTAAGGAAAAATCAGCAGTCATGATTTTCAATGACAACGAAGGTAGTGAGCTTAGAATACAGGAGGTCACGCTAGAGATAACAGATAAATACAAATATCTGGGCGTATGGATAAGCAATGGGACCGAGTACCTGAGGGAACACGAAATATACGTGACGACTAAAGGTAACAGGATTGCAGCAGTGACGAAAAATGGGGCACTGTGGAATTACAATAGGTATGATGTTGTCAGAGGAATATGGAAAGGGGTCATGGTTTCTGAGCTGACGTTCGGCAATGCGGTCTTGTGCATGAGATCAGAAGTTCAAGCAAGATTAGAAATTAAGCAACGTGGAATAGGTAGGCTTGCTTTAGGAGCTCACGGGAATACACCAAATCAGGGAGTGATGGATATCATTTGAAGGCAGGGAAGCTAGCAGCAAGATAAAATTTGAGAAGCGAGTGAGATAAATGGGGGAGGAGCGTTGGGCTAGGAAGGTTTTCAGCTACTTGTACATGAAGAATGTCGATACAAAATGGAGGAAGCGAACCGGGAAATTGACTGGTAAATACTTAGAAAACAGCAGGTGGCCAAACCAAAAAGAACTATCGGTTAAGAAGAAAGTGAAGGAAATGGAGACTGACATGTGGAGAATGGACATGATTAAGAAGTCCGCACTAGAAATCTATCGAACTTTTAAGCAGGAAATTGCCAAGGAAAGGATCTATGATAATACTCGGGGTAGTTCTCTACTGTTTGAGGCCAGGACGGGAGTACTGCGAACCAAGACATATCGGGTCAAATACGAAGGGGTAGACATAGTATGCAGTGCGTGTGGAGAGGAAGAAGAAACTGCTGAACACTTGATAATGTTCTGTAAAGGGCTTCACCCTATAGTTCAGTATGATGACGCAGAGTTTTTCAAAGCACTGGGGTTTAGGGACCGGGAGGGCAAAATAGACTTTAAGCGGGTAGACTTAACTAGAAGGAGGTTATCTGATTGGTGGCTAAAGTCAAGGCACGAGTGAAAATTAAACTCTTCACTGCAAAGTACGAATCCTCAAACTCACTTTTTAAAGAAAAAAAAAACAAATCTAGTTTTTGGTTCGTTAAGTATACGGCTTGGTGGCGCTAGCCACCGCCCGATCTAAAAAGTTCAGCCATATCCATCCATCCATCCATCCGTGTTTCTGTCGCTAAATTCCGCGAAATGCTTATGTTTTGCTTTAATCTGTTGACAGAAAGTATTAAGCAGGCTAGTTGTAACAAAGAAATAACTTATGAAGTGCTCAAGTATCACGGAACATTATTAGGATTTGAACGTGTTATGTATAGGTACGGCCATTACTTCTTTCTTTATACATAAGGAATCTAGCATTATGCGATTCGCCTCGGTGGTATTCAATGCAATTTTCGTTAATTCGCTGCCTTGTGATGCGCAGCATTCCGTTGTTTGTTAGTTTGCTTGTTTGTTTTCCTGCCATCAAAAATAATATGTCTGAGTAACTTTTTCCTCGCCCCTTCTTTATACATGTTTTAATCGGAGAAGACATTCTAAGATCAGCAGCATTTACTCCACAATTTGCAAATGTTGTCGTCGAGACACTGCTGATCACTCGCCATGGTGATATAGTGGATGAGGCGCTCGGGTGCTAACGCGCAGGTCGCGGGGTCCAATCCCGGCCGCATTTTCGATGGAGGCGAGCATGCTTCAGGCCCATGTGCTTAGATTTAGCTTAGGTGCACGTTAAAGAACCCTAGGTGGTCGAAGTCCCTGGAGCCCTCCATTACGGCGTATCTCATAATCATATGGTGGTTTGGGGACGTTTTTTTTATTATTAGCAATGGTTTACTGGTTTGTGGTTATAGGTATTGTATGTTTATGGTATATTTGTATGATTATAATATATTGGTTTATTGATTATGATTTAATATTATTACAATGGATGCTGCCAACAATTGGAATCATCAAGGATGCTGCTGATCGGCGCAATAAACGGGTCTCAGGCATGGCAGCGGATATTGTATGAACTACTATCGACTAGCTACTTCCGATTATTCTTGCCAACGTTAACGACAGACGTAGAGCTCCAACATGAACAAGCCATCATTTTGATTTCGCGTTTTCATGCTATTTTCTTCATTACGTCTTCCTCATTGCACATTGAACGCCCGCACACACGCATACTCACAGAACAATCTAACGAATTTCAAATAATGTGAACATGTACTCGTTCAAATTAGGAATGACTCAAGCGGAAAAATGACCACGAATGTAAGGTTTGTGCTAACATGTATTTCCTGTGAACGAGATAGTAATGAACAAGAACAAGCGAGGCCGCTGACTTCATAACAGAGGTGTTACTAAAGCCATGTGGTATAAGTCTTTGTGATGTGCTTCCCAGTAGAGGAACGTATAGTAAATTGTAGCCTCCGCACTGCGGAAATGCCAAGTGATGCGATGGCATAAACGCGGAAACGGTCGAGTGCCCGTTACGAGTGCCACGTTATGTTAGTCTGCAGGTGCTACTTACTGTACAATAACAATTGCAGTGGGCGCTGAACCACATTCCGAGCAACAAAGACATGTCCCGCGTGCTTCAGCTGCTGTGCGCTGCAGCTCCTTCATCATCGCCAAGTGTATGCCAGATCATAAAAGAAACGTTACTACGTGTTAATGTACAAATCTGCACCTAATTCATGACCAGTTTTAGGGAGTTTCTCTTCGGGAACTGACCACATAATTCTGTCTTCTTCGGTGGATCGGTGGCTAGGGTGCTGGGCTGCTAAACCGAAGTTCGCGGCATCACTCCCTACCGCAGCGGTCGCATTTTAATGGAGGCGAAATGGTAGTGGTCCGTGCGCTGTGCAATGTCAGGGCACGTTAAGGAACACTAGGTGGTCCAATTTTTCGGAGCCCTTCTGTACGGTAACCCTCGTAATCATATCATGGTTTTTGGTTGTAAAATCTCATATATTATTATTGACTATTTTATTCTTTTTTTTTTCATTCAGGTTCAGTGGTAAAACTTTCTGAAGCGCATCTTAGACGCACTTCACTGAGGTCAAATTTAGTGCGTATGGTAAAGTGACCAGTGCGCCCTTTGATACTATGAATGAGAATATCGAAGTTTATTATTATTTTTTTCGATTTTACAGGCGAGAAAAGCGGCCTGTTTATAAAGCACAGTGTGATGTGAAGCCCAGGAAATTTCGACCACCTATGGTTCTTTAGAGTTCCCATACATCGCACGATGCACGACCGTCTAACATCCATCAAAATGGGACTGCCGCGTTCATTCTACTAGCTACAAGCAACCTCTGCGGGAAGTTTATGGTCACGCTTGATGAATATTGCTCTACAAATTATCGTTGATCCAGTCTTTGCGTGCTTGTCTCAAGCCTTGTTTGTTATCTGGCTCTCACTGTGACTGCTTCATGGTTACTAGAAATCGCACGTCGGTGCATTTGACTATACTCTTCGAGCGCCTAATGACCACTTTGCGCGCAGAATTTCAGAAGGGGCACGAACTAAGAAATGTTTGCTGACAAGCACTTTCTTAATAATATTCTATTAAAGTGATAGAAGTAACTTTACTAAAAGCGCCATTTTCAATCTGACTTGCTTTCATTTCATTGCTACAGGTGTTTCCCCCCCTTATAAAAATGGAGCAAATTTAGCCGTCTTTAGAATAGTTGCGTTCACAGCACGATTTAAAGGAACAGTGTTAGTTTTGAAACTTTCACTAGACTTGTTGTTTAAACAGAAAAGCAGAAATATTCTCCTTTGCCAGACCTATCATAGTGGAATGAAAACTCACCCTATCTTTTGCATTTTGCTTTTGCATTTACTACTTAATTTCATCTGAGCAGAGATGTAGTATGACCCATCATGGTGGTCTAGTAGTTATGGCGCTTGAGGGTCGACCACTATTAAACTATTAAGTTCGAGTGATCAAATCCCAGCCTCGGCGGCCGCATTGTCTGTGGAGGCGCAAATTAGGGAGGCTGGTGTACTTAAATTTATTTTCACACTAAAGAATCTCGGATAATAAAAGTTTATGGAGTCATCGACTATGGCATCTCTCATAACGAAATCGTGGGTTTTAAACGTTAAACCCCCAAAATTATTAAACATAGAGTATGCATGACGCAGTCACAACTTTTATCCTACTTGTTTAACATTCATTTTAGCAGCACGACTGTCGTATAAGCACTCGATGATAGTGAGGACGTTCACTGACACGCACCTGGTAATTTTTCATTCTTCTACGGAGTACCGAAAGGTGAACAACAGCTTTTATCTCTTCGCATATCTGTGAACGTGACCTTCAAGTCAAGTTCATTTTCAAGAGAGCAACCCCTCTGAATCTTGAAATAGGAGGAAGCATAGAATGCCGCTGTCTAGCTTTTTGGGTCGCTCCTCGACGAGCTGCTGCGACATTCGGTGGTGCGACACGCATTCGTGGGTCGAAGCAGCGAAGCAACGCTTGCTGCGTTGGGGAGCCTCGGGCTGAAGGGGCCTGTGACCGCAGGGGCAAAGAGAACGCGCTGTCAGGAGAAACGCATTCGTTGGACGGTGTCCAAATCGCCGTCTCTTCAGAAAGAAGTATGTCTGACGGTGGCAATGCCTACAGCTTCACGACCCTCGAGCCTCACAGATAGATACTCGGTCTCCTAACAGACGTGAGATACCCATTGGCAGCCCCTTGGGATACTCGGCCTCCCATGAAGCCACTGCGAATCGAAAGGGCGTAATGTGACCGTGTCTATGGATGAACTTTGTGCATGAGGTCTAAGACTATAGTGGATCTTTGAAGCTTTGCCGAAGATCCTAAACCATTTCAGTCAAATAAGGATGCCCTGTTTGCACTTCTAAAGGAAGCAAAAACCTATTTTTTTCGTGGTGCGCAAGTAAATTGCATATCAATACAGTTGTATTTTTTGCCATGGTATTTTGATAATAAAATGCTAGTCATTGTACGACAATCTTTGTTTGCTAAATGAAAAGAACGTTCCAAAATATAAAACAAAGTGAGCCAATGTCTTATTATGCTTTGATATGCCCTGGAAGGCATTGTTCAATAAAGGACAATTATTGAGTTATCCAAAGGTATAAACAGGCTCTTTGTGTTAGCCGGTACAAAACTGCTCAACAGTAAGTGAAGTTCACGCGATGTGGCACGCAAAGTATTAATGAAATATTCTTTGTCTGCCGATGATACGTACGCTAACAAAATGTTCCTTAAATCACTCAGAATTAGTGTTACGAGTTAAATGTCCAGAATTTCCGCCAACTTTGAAAGCGTCTCCGTTTCGTCTCGGAAGGAAAGCAACTACAGCAGATGATCATGAATATAACGAGCATCCTTCCTCCCTAGACCACTCGGTTATCGCAGACGTCATCGCACGTGTGCGGTGACGTAAGCTGACTGTGCTTAGCTATTACTGCCGACTCGGCAACGTTACCTGAAGCTTTTTTTCTTTCCCGTGCTCCTTCTAGTTGTGCAATAAACAAACAGCGCCGCAGTAGTGGGTGTCAAACTTACCTGAGACTCTACGTGCAGCCATTGCACTTACGTCACGGGCACTGGAAAGACTGGGAGCCCGGCCTCTGTGAGGAAAATGGGGGCAAGCGAACCTTGCCGTGTGTCTGCACGAACTACTTCTTTCTCTTATTTCTACCCTATTGCGCAACGCTCTCTGCGAGCATTTGCGCCCCCTGCTAGCGCTCTCATAGCATATAATCAAGTACTCTAAATTATATGCCATTTTGTCGAAATACCTTGATGCATAATTTTCGTCGACGCGGCCTCATCAAATGTGAGGCCCACGTGACGGCTTTTTGCTCTCCCATAATAGAGTACATAGTACTCTAAATTGTTAACAAATTTTGCTAAACACTCGAGGAGAGTTCGGTCAATTGACCGACGACACAACCGCGATATGAACAAAGGCACGATTAACTATCCGCCAGAGCAGCATTAATGACACCGGCACGTGTAATCAGACACCCCCTGGTTCCGAGGTCAAATCCTGGCTCCGCAAACTGCGCCACATCCAGACAGCACGCAGTAACCTCCACAGCTTACCTGTCCTGTAAGCACCGTTCTACTTAACGTTGCATCGTTCATATCGCACTAGACCACCTGAAGGTTATTGCTCTGCGAGCAACGGCCGACGCACGAACTGTTTGTCTGTAGTCATTCATATGCTACTTCCTTCTCTTCGCTGTCACTCAATGTGGTACAAAAACAGTGAAGCGTATCACCTTGTCCAACATAAACACTGTCGTCCTGAAAAAAAAAAAAACGAGAGCCGGGCCACCCACTCGATCTTCTCCTATTTTTATATAGACTGCTATGTTTAGCGGGCAAGAAATAATGGTGGGCGCTTGTAGTCTGAAACTAAAAGATCAGTCGCCAGCGTACACCACTGCTATTTAAATCGAGGTTCGCAAAAAGCCCGGCGCAAATTATGGCATTGCACTATGTACGTGACTTTTGTATTCCTGTTGCACGTTAAAGATTCACGATGTGCACAACCAACTGGTCCCAGCCCTGGCTCGTCCGGAAGCTAGATGTCTGTGCCTTATGATAACGAATTCTCAAAGGTCAAACCGTTGTGACCGTGTTGGTTTGGTGACTCTCATATTTCAGCTACGTTGTTAAGGCGAAAGCGTTGGGTGCATTATCAGACGGGAAAAAAAATGAACTCGTGTTTCGCCGTGTCGGCGCCAACAGGAGTGGCGGGAGAAATCATCCTTTCGGGGTGACGTCACCAAAAGACATCATCCTGACGTCATCACATGAAGTTGTAGCTTGATCAAAGGAAGCCCGATTACAGAGGCCATATTTAGATACATAGGTTTGTAAATTCATTGAAAATAAAACTTCCGGCTGAAGATATCGATGTAGTGCATCGTGTTCCGACCAAAAATAAAGTTGAACAGATCATAGTGGTAAGATTTACCTCCATTGCAGTTCGAGACAAAATGATCAGGAATGCTAAAAATGAGGTCATGTCAACATCCACACTTGGCTTCCAAAACAATGAGTTTATATTCATCAAGGAACATCTCTACCAAGAGAATAAGATTCTTCTCGCAAAAGAACGCCAGATGAGCAGAAAGAAAAATTTGAAGTATGTTTATGTATCACAGGCCGAAGTTCTAATGCGGATAACAGACTATTCTCGTGTACTTAACATCACCTCTGAGGACGACCTCGGAAGGGTAGTGTAGCGGACTCTTGAATTTAGGTCTTGATCCCCCCCCCCCCCCCCCAAGCATAGCATTTTCAAATCGTGAACTTGAACGCGAATTTCACGACACACTGTGCATACCCGTACTTCATTGTAACATTCAAAGTTTTCGTAGAAACGAAGATATATTGTGTTCGTTTTTAGCACAGCACAATTTTGCTTTTGATGCTATCGGTTTATCAGAAACTTGGGTTAGAAAAGGTGAGCGCATCTCCATTCCCGGATACAGTCTTATAAGCAATCCGAGGGATGCTAAATCACGTGGTGGTGGAGTGGCTTTACTAATGAAGCAGGCGTTGTCTTATAGGAAACTCCCAGAAATTGAAATCAGTAACAGTTCAGCTGAATCTCTCTTTATTCGTTTAGACTGAAGTGTGGTTGTTGGCATAATACACCAACCGCCAAGCTTGGGTCTGCCTATTTTTTTATCAATTGTTGGAATCTATCATTTACACCCTCAGTACTAAGAACTATGGCACTATAACTGTTGTAGACAATTTTAACGTTGACGTCAGCAAAGACCTAAATTCTGACTACATACACCTGCTGCAGACATATTAAGAATACAATCCGTGAACCTACTACATTTTGAACCAGTGCATCTACGACTATGGAGGATGTTTTGTTAAACAGTGATAACATGTTGTCTGGTGTATATGATACGAGTCTCACTGACCACTGCCCTGTTGTTGCACTGTTACGGTATGCAAAACATATTTTCGCTAAGAACTACTCAAAAAATTTGAAGAAATAATTATAAAAAACGACAGCGGACAACTACAGAAAAAGATTTTTAATATGTGTTTAACAGTGACACTGGTATTAAATGCGCAAACTTTGCAACTGCTTTAACAAAGACAATATCTAAGTCCACGACATATAAACACAGCAAGTATGAGGAATCTTAGTGCCCTTGGATGAATAAATTTATACTCACTGCTATCAAAGAAAAAGGATTGGTGGTACGAAAAATAGAATAAGCAGAAAGACAACACATACTATATGCAAAAATTTTAGGATATTTTGTAATCGAGTAATAGCTCTTACGCAGTGGTAGAAAAAAGAATACAACGTCTTCCAATAACAACAAGCCCAGGACAATACAAAAAAGATGTGGGAGGTTTTGAAAGGAACTATTGATATACAAAATAAGAAGCCGTTCACCCCTGAATATATCGGCGCAAAGTGCACCGATACTTTCAATGCATACTTCATTAACATCGGTCACAAGTTAGCCAACCGAATTCCAGCCACTGAAAGCAATGTCGATTGCCAGGTCACTCATATGACATCTTTCTTGAATCAAGTGGACAGTAAGCTTCATTACAGTAACAGTAACCTCAGTTATAGCACAATACAGTAACCTCAATTATATCAAGTATGCCTTGTTACAAAGCTACCGGCCATGGCGGAACTACTGTGAAAGCATTGAAAGACAAAGTGGATGTTCCGGTGCCAGTACTCACGAAAATACTTAACAATTCAATCAGCCGAGGCATATACCCTGACATTTTAAAAATTGCACGAGTCTCTCTTATATACAAAAGTGGCGATATCAATGAACCCGGAAGTTATCGGCTTATCTCTGGGCTCAGCATCTTAAGTACTGAGGGTAATCGCGGCTCAGCTGAAGCAGTACCTAAACGAAAACAAGCTTCTAACAGAATCTCAACATGGATTCAGAACTAAGAGATCAACGTCATCAGCAGTGTTAGAGCTAACCCAGAATATATACACAACTTTACACAAGAACGAGTTTGCTGTCAGGATATTTTTAGATTTAAGAACAGCGTCCGACAGGGTCTGTCATTTCATACTTCTGAAAAAATTGCGAACGTACGGTTTTAGCGAAGCTACAATGAGCCTTTCTTAGAGTTACCTAAATGATCGAAAACAATATGTTAGAATTGGTTAATTTGCTTTTCAATATTTACCTATTGTTGCGGGAGTTCCGCAAGGATCAGAATTAAGGCCCATACTATTCCCACTATACGTTAATCAGCACTACAGTCATCAAAATCTGTTATTTATGCCGATGATACATCGCTATTATTCTCAGCAAAATCCCCTAGCGAATTTCAGAATACAATAAACAGCGAGCTATGTAGCACATCAGCTTGGTTTGCATGTAATAAATTAACACTGAACAGAGACAAGACAAAGTATGTGGTATTTCATTCCCGTTATGCCAAGTGTGACACAACAGACTTGCAAATTCAGCTAGGAGGTGGAACAACAGAACAACTAGAGAACATAAAGTATTTAGGAGTAATATTGGACTGCAACTTAAGCTGGAGACCACACATATCTAATATAAGCACCAAATTAGCTTCGCTTGCTTTTTGCTAATAAAATGCAGAGAATGTTTTAATCTTAGCATACATGAAATTGTTTACTTTTCGTTATTTAACTACCACACCATATATCGTTCCGAATCAAGGCCTGGTACATAAAAAACATACTTGAATCATATCGTTCGCTTACAGAAAAGGGCTTTGCGCATTACTACATACACACGACCACACAATGATAACTTGTTTTACAATGAGCTTGGTATACTACCATTCTCCTTGGCTTGTGAATTGAAAGCTGCCGTTCTGATAAGTAATATTTTTCGTGGTAATCACTCGTTATTACCAAGCTTGTTCATTAACCTAACCTCAAGACAAGAAATGCAACAAATATTAATTTCAACCTGCCAGTTACTCGGAAAACCTACGGCCAATGACTGCTCGAGTTTCATTGCACCGAAATTTGAAACGCAACACCCCAAGAAGTAAACAGGGCTAATCATTCAACGCCTGGTGTGAAAAAGTTGTACCTCTCGAAAATTCTGGGATTTTCCCTAAATTCCTTCTAATGTATCTCGTATTGTACCAAATTAGTTTTTTCCTTCTCGGAGTTAGTGTAGCATGCACTGTTTGATTTTATTTAATGTTGAGTTTATGTATTTTGCCTCCCCATTAAAATATTTCTACCTAAGAGTTAGATATGCACTCCATGTCGTAGCTGCTATATGTATATTGATTATGGGCCTACACTAGCCTGTGGCTTCTGGCCCAACAGTTCTTTGTTCAAGAATACTGTATAAATAAAAAAATAAATGAAAAAAATGAACTGAAAATGCACAGCCAGGTGAAGTGCAGATAAGTAGCAACGCCTCCGATCTTGGAGGTTGTGCATCACCACATTATGGGCAGAAAACTATCAGCTGGTGTCGGGCCAGGTTCAATACTTCGACTGAGCAAAAAGATAAATTCGCTGTCAGCTTCGTGTCGTCTTCACTGAATGAAGGGGATCACTAGGCTCGTGCTTTTCTTCCTTCAACAACCTTTACTCTCCTGTTCTTTTTCCATTACTTTTTTTCACTTCATGCAGTGTCACTGATCATGTACGTGTCATTTCTCAACATCTATGGCAGTATAACCTTGAGACTATAAAATCTCACCTATCTTCCAAGAAACCTTTCGTTCACCAATCCCAACTTCCACATATTTTGCATGACCAAAACAAGCTTTCCCTGTTTTTAAATGAACTGTTACTAAAGTGATTAAAAACTACTTCAATGATTCGTCTTAGTTCAGGATAACTTTAATTCGACAAGCGCGCATGAACTATACGTTGTAGGCTTCCACCCAGGTGAATGGATGACATTCCAAGCAGACCTCTCGCTATGCCTGCTTTATCACCTGCACAACGACTTTCAGCGGGTCGTATATTTTAATAAAGTATGCGTTCACCGCTAAGCAAGGCTAAGAGCAAATGTCTCTCGATCCGGGAGTGACACAACATGGGCGTCCCACATTAATGTTCCGGTGCTGCGCACCCAATTATTGCTTTCGCACTCATCTTCTTTTTTTCTATTTAAAGACAGCATCCCTACAGCCACCCTTGCCAAGGAGCTTCGCACTAAGCGCAATATGACACGGGGTCAGAGTCACGGCGCCTCCTCTAAGAATGCCAGCCGACCGGGAGGAATTCACGCTGTAGCTGGCAGCGAGACCCCCGGTGGCTGCTTTAAAAGCATTCTCCCACACGAGCCCACCACTGCGAACGGCCACTCAGCACAGCCACGACCACTGCGGCACCAGACATCAGCTTTGCAGGGCTGAGGTTCCCGCTTTCTAAGTTTAACTGGCGGCGCCGTCTCGTTTCCGCCCCTGCCACGTCTTTTTTTTTTTTTTGAGACGATAGTTTTTGAGATACTTCGGCGTGAAAATTTCGATCTGTCTACTAACTTGTCTGTTTATCACCCAAAATGATTTGTCTTTTTTTTCGCACCGCTTGACTTTAATTTCAAAATCCAACCACATCTGCAGCGCCCACTAACAATGCTCTGGTTTCCGCGTTCATACTTTTGTGTAGCATTGATTGGAAAACAGCCCCGCCGCGGTGGTCTAGTGGCTAAGGTACTCGGTTGCTGACCCGCAGGTCGCGGGTTCGATTACCAGCTGCGGCGGCTGCATTTCCGATGGAGGCGGAAATGTTGTGGGCCCGTGTGCTCAGATTTGGGTGCACGTTAAAGAACCCCAGGTGGTCGAAATTTCCGGAGCCCTCCACTACGGCGTCTCTCATAATCATATGGTGGTTTTGTGACGTCGAACCCGCCATATCTATCTATCTTTGATAGGAAAACAGTCATTGTGCATACTTGAGACATAACATCAACACTTCAATATACTGTGGTGTGTTTCTTTATGATAAAAGTTATAGATTTGTACTTCTAAGAAACATAACGTTTATTACGTTAAGCGGAGAATGCTACCTTATGCATAAAAAGGCGGGTGTTTCCAGCGGTTTGCTAAGACGATACAGGGGTAGCAGCTACCAGCTGCGCTCAGCACTCTCTTCAGACAGAAGACTATCGTCATTCGACGACATTTGCTGTGAAACATGCAGATTTGGAACCAATTGTTTTTTTTTGTCTTAACCTTACTTAGAAGTCTACTTAAGGAGCCGCTTAGATGCTGATAGGAGCAGCAGCCGTAAACTTCGAGCTATGTAATACATCGGCCCCTCAATAGCAACCATTGAGTGAAAGATGCTGCATTCTTTGAAATGGGGGTCATTGCGCTTAAATTAAGAGCAAAACCATATCCTCTTTTTGTCCCAAGTCTATATTTCATATTGCTTTTATCTTTTACGCCCAATATAAATGTTTTTGCTTTGCCTTTTGCTTAGTAGGTCTCCCGGTGATTTGTAAGTAAAAAAGATAACACTAATTAATGTTGCTTATCAGAAGAGCCAGGCTCACTTAAAAATATAGGCGCCAACAGCTACCTGATGCTTACCTAAAGGAAAATACGTAAAGGCTCGCGTAGATGCGCTTGGCATCAAGCGTGCCTGCCTGCTAATCACAGGTCATTTCACCTTTTGTGCACCACTATTCCTTTGCACACTTTTTTCACATTCAATATGAATGTTGAAACATTTTACACTCTTAATGTGTCTCATGCGTTTTACAAAAGCCTCCTGTAAGCGATGAAGAGTGAAATTGAACACAATTATGGAAGTTGTGGCTGTATTTTGCACTAGTCATTGTTAGATGCGTTGTTCTTACATTTATTATTTTTGTCTACAAGCTTACGCAAATCACCGAGACAGTAAGGATTTAGTTCACAACATTGTTTCAACGGCGAAGCTCTTTGAGCTAGCCGTAGTTTCTTTCTGGGGCTTATCAGAAGAATACCACCATGGTAAACGGATAAAAAAGAAAGAAAACGTTGTTTCTGCAAGAGACAGCGTTTCCCCTAAAAAACAGGGCAACTACGCGTGGCAGGGCTTTCACTCTAAGGCACCGCTGGCTCTCGGCACCCATGCAGAGAGTGTCAATGTGGGCTTTCAGCCCTCGTGACTTGCATCAGCTGGCCTCGAGGGCAGGGATATTGGCCTCGAAAATTACGCAAGTCCAACTTCTCACCTCTGTTTCACTAAAAATGAGAAGTCTACAGCTGGCGCAACAAATAGTTGCGGGGCGACGACGGCGCGCCGAAGACCGCGAGTACGTAAACCAAAATAATACTAGAAAACTGTAAAGGCAGCGGCGACTGCAAGAACACCCCGAAGTGGCGTTAGGCGTACGCCAACGACCGCACATCCGTAGCGTCCGTGGCAATATATATTGTGCACGTGACTCACTGGGACTATGTCTCCAGAAACGTTTGCTGAGCCGGACTGACTCGGACACGGTACTCACAAAAGTATTACTCACCCGGACTCACTCAGACTCAAACGCACGGCTCAATCCGAGTGTTTGGTTTTGGGACGTTAAACCCCACATATGTCCTAGGTCTGACCTATGTCCCTATAGACCTATCAGAGCTGCGAACAAGCAGTTTCAGTGCGAGTTTCTGTTGTTAGAGTTTAGCCATCCATGCCGTGTCTGTGACTGTCTGTTACATGTTTAACTCGAAACTCTTAACGCTTAGAATCAATGCGCAAACAATCTAAAATCACCTAGACAAAGCCTAGCAACAGCCTAGAATCAACCTAGAAACGACTAAATCAGTCGTCTTTATCTTTCGATATCACTTTTTCAAGCCTTGCTCATCTTAGCCCAATGTTCACCACTTGTTTTAGAATAGAGCTGTATGTGACTATAGTATCCCACAATGCCTACGTGCATTGAGAAAAATATAATACTCAACTAGACACCTTCTCCGGCGTTTCGCAGAACGCTCACATTGAATCACCGTTGCGCTATTCCCTTCACCACGTCAATTCAGGACGTAATTTTTTTTCCTTCAATTGTACATCTGGTTCTTACAAACGAATATCAGCGGTAGACTTGAAATCGCGGAGCAGAGTCTTTTAGTAGGCTACAAAAATAAGGTACGAAAATGTGATGCAGTATAGCCGTACCGCCCTTCTTTTTTTTTTCTTTTTGTTCGCTGTGCTTATGCAGCACCTATATTTCCAATGAAGGTACCTGAACATCAGAAATATTTTTTTCAATATCTCTACCGGGTTCTCACGCCTCATAGTGTAATATCAGCCTAAGTATTTTTAACAAAAAACGTGTCGTTCGAGGAACTCAGTGTCACTCAAACTGGTAGTGACTAAAGCACAACGAACGAGAAAGGGAGAGTGTTCTGGAAGTATACTGTACTGAAATTCCATACCATACTATCTAAAATTGATAAAGGCTAATGACAGCGATCTCACTTGCGGTGTACCACACTACAGTGTGACGTTTGGGGGCAATGCTGCGGCCTGCTTATTTTTATTGCGATTTGAATGATATATAGACAACCTGTGCAAGTACTTCTGGCAGCGCCGACACCGTGAGGTTCCGCATAAAGTGCAGGAGCGTAACATCGCCTAGCGTGTCATAGTTTTTGTGCGAGTGAAAAAGTCCGAAGGCAGTCGATGAATAGCGTTTCAAGCGGAAAACAAGCTCGTCGCCCGTTGTCCTTCGCGCGTAAGAGGATCCCCGCAGAAGGAGGGCGAGGGGGGGGGGTCATGTTTGAATTTCAAGCTGCTAGAGCTCAATAAAGACCCCAAAGTTATCGACACAACTCGTACTGTAGCTGAACAGTTTAAAAATAAATATTGTTTTCTACTTGCACTGGCCTTTCATTGTCCGTGTCTGCGCAATACCAGACGTAGAATAAAAAATAGTATTTTCCAAGTGCGGGAAGTAGCATGCGTCGCGCTGGAACTATATGAATGCCAGTTTACTAACTTACCACTGTGCACGAAGGAGTGGAAAAATTTTGTTTTCTGCACTTTTTTTCGTTTTCGTACTGTGTCACTTCATTTGTGATATAACTCACATTTGTCATCTTAAAGAGAAGTAGCATTTGATAAGCTTTTTACGCATTGCATGACATAGTATTACTGAAAGCACCTCTGTCAAGCTCTTGCAAGTCACGAAAATGGGCCAGTTAAGCGTCGTTACAAAAACAACACCTGGATAAGTAACAGAATCGAAAGTTGGGCTAGTTGGATATGCGTGGTATAACTATCATTTAAAGCGCACGAAAAAACAGACATAAAGAGAGGACAAGCGCTTTCTCGCAACTAAACTGTTTATTAGAAAGGGCGGAATATATATACAGGCAACTGAAAAACACGACTCATGCATGTGCAGGCAAAAAAGTACATCAGTGGCACATCAAGAACACATGGTAAAAGAAAACAGATTATCTCGGAACATACTCAAGAAAAATAAACTCTTTATCGTGCAGCAAAACAGAAGGCTGGCTGACGCATTGATCCCCTCTTTTTCTTATGTGAAACGCTTCTGTCAACTCGCGAGTTAATTTATTATTTGACCGAAAAACCACTTCAGTATCCTGAAAAAGAGGGTGACAACCACACTCTCTGCAATGAGCCGCAAGATGCGATGCAACTACAGATTTCAAGGAAGAATCGTGCTCTCTGAGACGAACATTGACGCATCTTCCGGACTGACCGATATACACTTTACCACAGCTAAAAGGAGTCATGTAAACAACGCCCATTGCGCACTCCACGAACTTTTTGCTGTGCTTTATGTGACATTGCGGAAACTCTTTGCGCATGCGTGAACAAATAGACTGTAGTTTGCCTTTGGCTGAGAAAAGCACATCGACTTTATATCTATTAGCTAATTGCTTAAGTTCATGTGAAGTCTTATGAAGGTAAGGAATCACTGATATCCTCCTATCCCTTCTGCTCTTTTCACGACGCTCTGAGTGATTCCCTTCAAATTTAAGTTTCTTAATCATGTTGTTACAAACTGACGTAATGACATCATTACGATACCCTGCTTCTACTAGTTTCTTTACTTGACTATGAAAGCTCATTTTCATTCTGTGTTGACAGGACTTTTTTAGAGCAAAACCCAAACTCGTAGTAACGATACCTCTCTTCACCAGCTTAGAGTGGCTCGACCTGTAATTAAGTATGGCTTTACAGATCTGGGACAATAAAACCAGCAAACATGCTGGGGTTCAAAGATCAAGCTGAGATCTAGAAATTGCAGTTGATTTAGTCGCGGCAATTAAAAAAAAAGTTTAGTTTCTTGCCTGTTTCCTTAAAAATCTTGACAATATTCACAACATCTCGCATAAAATAAACAGTTTAGTTGCGAGAAAGCGCTTGTCCTCTCTTTATGTCTGTTTTTTCGTGCGCTTTAAATCATAGTTATACCTGGATAAGTGCTAGATATAGAGTGTACCCTACGATCTTCTTTTTATCAGAAACCTCTTATAACAATCAAAACATGTAACAATCAATGTAGTATTAATAGGTGTAGTTTAACATCCCGAAACTACCATACGATTATCAGAGACTCCGTAGTGGAGGGCTCCAGAAATTCTGACCACTAGGGTTTCTTTATCGTGCACCCAAACCTGAGCACACGAGCCTACAGCATTTTCGCCTCCATAGATAATGCAGCTGCCACAGCCGGGATTCGATCCCATGACCTGCGGTTCAGCAGCCGAGAACGTTAGCAACTACACCACCGCGGCGGGGCAACACTATCACATTAAAGCTAAGGAAAAGCAAAGAAGGCTTTCCAGCTTCGCACGGCTTTCATCATTGGCACCATCAGTCCGAAGCTACCCATAAGCTTTGCTGTCTATTCAACATTGCACCGTCAATGCAAGCTAGGCATTTTTTTTTATTTATGCTCTTGCTGGAATAAAGAAAAAAAAGCATGCTTACCTCGGAGGTACATTGCTAATAATTATGTGGCTGCTATGCTTGGGTCCAAGTAACTGTCTTTTTTTTTCGAAATGAACGGGCACATGAGGAGATTTCTAAATTTATAATTCACCGAGACCATCTATTTATATTGGAGTTCCATAGTGGAGAGAGAATTCATTAAGAAATATAGAAAGCAAGGCCTATTCTTGTTTCTACTACTTTTATTTTGTGTCATGTCTTATTTTTCACCTACGTCACATTCCTCCCGTGTCTACAACGCAAATACTATTTGTTTTTCTAAAAATAAAAAGAAATGACCCTTGAAAACATTTGCTTGAGTTTGCCAATTTATAATTAAAGCATAAAAGTAGCGTCAGCCCGAACAACACGACAAATGGGATCAGAGTAGTACTAATTGTACGTCGTGCTAATATTATGAGGTAATTGCCTAAAGAGAGGACTTAGACCACGAAGTGACCAATCAAAATCCCAGCATATTTTGTTTTCCTTAAATGAGTATACAGAAGTTCACTACTCTGCGTATGAATTCAAGTAACCCAGTAAACACCCCCAAAGTTGTGTCAGCCTCGCTTGATACACAGAAAAGGTTACACTCAGCGCAAGCCAAGACATGTACAAGAGATGAAAAAAAATAATTGTCGTGATACCCTGAAAGAGGGTGCCAATGGTAACGCAAAACGATGACAAACTCTCCGGAATAAACAGATGTTCCAAAAACTGTGCAAATAGGTGAAAAGAAATCACGGCTGATACGTCAGGCAAATAACCATCTGCAACCGATGTTTATTCATTCGGAAGTGACTGCAACCACAGTTTTGTGTCGCTTACAAAATAATTAAAGACCGATAACAAATGAAATGTTCTCTGGCGAAAACAAAAAAAGAGAGAAAAAAAAGAAAACAGCGTCTCCGTCCAGGGAAGTAGTAGCGACAGTTTGTATGCTTGGACTTGGGGCTTTGGTATTTCGCTTGTTTTGTTGTTGTTCATTTCTTTTTTTTTTATCCTTTGCCGCACCAGGTGCTTCGATGTGGTCGACTTCCCTGTCGTGATCGTTGGTGGTGTTGTTGCTTATTCCTCGTTCTCCTTCTTTGAACCGAGGGCCCATTCTGGCTTCTTGTCCTAAGAAAAACATAGCGAATGAATTAACGTTTTCATTTTATTAAAGTAATCACCCAATCAAGCCCAGGAAATACAAGCGTGCAAAATCAATTTAGCCTCGCCATAAGTTAGATCGCTTAAAAACTTTACGTTAAAAAAGGGAAGGAAGACAACCACCTGATGGTTGTCTTCTTTCTATTTTTTAACCCTTCCGCCACCTCGCAGGTTTTCGCAGAACTCATTTAAAAAACTGTACGTGTTATACCAAGAGCTGTATGAAACGCCGTTTATACAGGTGAGCCGCTCGATCCATGCGCCCGTCACTGCATAGGCACACGGTTTTATTGCACAGTGAACGCAAATGCACTCGCGTTTCTTGGTTGCAGTAAGCCTCATTGCATCCGTCGCATTGAGACAAATGAGTTCTCATGTTTTGTTTTCGGCATCACTCTTTAGCGAATTTCAAAAGCAGTTAGGATATAAGAGTATCGCTTTGCAACACAGCAGCCTGTTATTGTTATCCAGTTCAACAACGCAGTTGGCAAATGTTCACCCAACAAAAAAAGCAGTGTTATGACGTGAGCGGCATTGGGTGCGTGTGAGAAAACAAAGCATCTGTGAACTGACTGAACAGTCACTTACGAAAAGCACAAGCCACAACTGCGTAACATACCTCTGTAGAGCAGCAGTGATACAAAAGTGCGCTGATTTTGATATCAGTTTGCATCGTAGTTAAGCGTTTGCACTTCAGTTGGTGCCTGCCGCTGCCGTATCAGTATCGATAAGCGCACGTGCTCAGGCATGTTGTCATTCACAATCACACGCCGCATTTGCTTTAGTTGAGACGTTACAACAAACTCACAAAAACGTAATGCGAACAATCTTATAAATCGATAAAAGCTTGAGCTTGAATCAGGAATAAAGTTGCTGTTATTGGCCTGGTGAACTTGAATCCTCGTAACTGCCTACTTCGTCGATAAGATAAAACACTAGGTTATCATTTCAGTTGAGATAGCCTCAGACTTGTGCTGAAATTCACACGAGAACTGCATTCAGCCATGACGCAAAACAAATCACGCATTAGGTCGTGCTAATAAAAAGGACGTTGTGAAATTTTCTTTATTGCGCAGTATGGTATAATGCCTAGTTTAGAGCTATACAAATTTTAATTTACGTTGCTAAATCAATTAGGCGTCATGCGAGGGCACTTCTAACTGGAACGAGCTACACAGCGTATATTCTGTTGCCGCTATCAAATCAAGTCTTTTTAAAGCAGATAATCATCTCACCTATGTTGACGTTTTCACACTGCGGGTTCAAGGAAATGTTCCCATTCCGGTGTAGGGGATAGATACAGGGTGATTGTTTTTTTTTTTAATGTGATGCGTGTTGGGTAATTTCTCAGTTGATGCATTAATGTGGCAGGGAGATTATCACTCAACAAAAGTGTTGTTATTTCTTGGAATAGGTTTGCTATGGTTTACAAAATAGATGAAACTCGAGAACAAAATGTGGAGACAAGTAAGCCACAAAAAAATGCAGGAAAAAAGTGGCCTTTGATCACTGACTTGAAACTAAGTACAGCGCTGCGGTTTCAAAATCTCAAACGTGTTTCTCAAAATTCTTCGACAGATCACAAAAGTTGCAACGGGACTTTATCAAAAACACATGGTAGCCGTATGATTAGTGCTGCGTCAGTGTATGCAGGAAAAAGTTGTTAGCAAGCAGAAGCGGTCAATCACAGCAACGTCACAAAATGTGTCAACTGTGAAGACTGAGAAACTTGAGCCCGTCGCTGTGGCATCAAGCGTGAAGAGATTTTTTTGTCTTTTCGCGAAAAACAGTGAAAGAAAAAAAAGGAACAGCATCGGTTAGAACTTCGAAATTTCAGCATGTTATTTCTTTTTTATCAACCGATGGCAGCAAGGGCACAGTATGTGCCGAAAACACAAAAAATGGCAGTACAAAACTCTAGCTTTAAAGCTCTGGAATAGGAATCACTGTCCCTTTCAAAAAACGTTGCATAGTTCTCAAAATGCAACAACTTCCTCAGAAATCCTTCAAGTCCTTCAAGAAGGGCAAAAAAATTCTTGGCAATTGTCGAAAGGGAGAAATAGTGCCAAGAAGAGATTTGGGGCGTAAGTTTAAGAAAAAGTAAGGTTTGAACATTTTATTTGGGGAGCTTAAATTAAACTTCTGTCCTTAACTCAACATGGGTTGGCCACTTCTATTGGTATGAGAAATCATTGTCAATTTCAAGAAGCGTGGAAGCACTGTCAATCGTATCATATTTCTTTGTGATTATTGATAGGTACAGCTCAAAGGCAAGCTCATAAAATTTGTGCATAAAAGCAAGCCATCACTATCGTTCTTAGGCCATTCGAAACAGTTATTTAGTAGGAAGGCCCATAGTCTTTGTAGTGGGCATCAATTAGTCAGGCTGATAACGACAAATATTGTTCCCCCCCCCCCCTGTTAAAACTCTTCTCAAAGTTCAATCGTTACACGCCAGGATGTGAAATGAGTTTTTTTTTTAGTAATTTACATTGCTTAAGGTAGAACGAAAGTGCCTGCAGGTGACCGAGATAACTGCATTTAGCAAATGATTACTTTGAATGAGTCATCCAACCCATGCCGAGCCTCGTGGTGTGTTAGAGTACAATTTTGGGCAAAGTGAGGCTTTTATTTAGGATCTAGAGAGTTAACAATGTGGGACAGTGTTCAAATTTCAGAACCTCTACTTCGCGGCCCACTCTGGCACGTCCTTCTTGACCTGGAGACAAAAAGACAACAGCTTAATCTGTAGTGGCGACATTGAACACAAGCTCGGTAAAGCATACATGTTATGTACAATAAAAGTCAAAACACACACAAATAATTAATTTCAATGTACACTGCCCTCTTCGAAGCGTCTATTTCACCGTTTAACGATCATAAACAGATGTGCACCTACTTGCGAATGCTATGCCTACACATTCCGAAAATATTTCTAAGAATCTGCCATATACAGCTTATCGGAGTGTTTGCAAATTCTACGCATAAATTTCTCTGAACATGAACACTTGTGACCAGAACTATAAATAGCAAAAGGCTGAGTTCGAATTTGTGCTACAGCTGAAAAGTAATGAGCAACCTACGCAAAAGCAGAGTTTTGTTTTCCGTACACTTTTTCTTTCTTTCTTGTTCAGAACAAACATGTGCACTAGCTGTAAAGGTGTACTTGAAATGTTTACTTTAATTTTAACCAAACTATGGCACGTATATCACTGTCCGAAGTTACAAACAGATCCAGAGCATAGAAAAGGGGAGAGAGAAACAAAAGAAGTTAAACGTAGAAATAATGGCTATTGTAATACAAACAATTTGCTTCCTTACACTAGAGGGCAGTGAAAATGATCACAAAGCTATGAAAAAAAGATAAATCGGATGAACAGAACGTATGCTGACAATCGCTGCACAGGGGGGCACCCAACTTTTGATTTTATATATTAAATTATGAATAGTGATATACAACGCAATCTCGAATGGTGGCTACGGGAGCTCGAAATTTCCCAAGCTCTCCCCTACAGCATATATCATAATCGTACGGTAACTTTGGCACGTTAAACCACAGTAATTAATATTATTATTATTATTGGATGGTGGCTACAAAAACAGTTCATGCAGACGGCGTATTTCAACAACATATAAGTAGTAATACTTTGCTAAAATGGGTTACTCAAACCGACATAAATCAGCCAATACGCCAAACTGTTAGGTAACTAAGTGTTCGTTCGCACTCACTCACTCAAGAACTTTGAGGTGTCAAACCACTCTTACGTGCGTACATAACGCGTACATAACGCTTCGCGTGCGTACAGCCGTCAGCACCTTTAACGCGAACGCTCCTCCACGTGTCCTGCAGCAGTTTGACGCTGACACCAAGTACGTTGTTTGGGTTCGGTTGCCAAGATGCTAACCTTACATGCTGACATACTATCCAAGCCAACCGAGGTATCATCCTGGCAAAAGCACCCAGCACTTCGCGGCTCGCGTCAATCAAACTAGCCCTGGCCACACATCAAAGTGATCGCATTTAAGGTGCTGGCGGCTTACAGACCGTCAGCTGTTTCTGTGAACAGCCCCTTCCGTTCATATATTTATATTCGCAATGGGGAAGTTCCTAAAATTTAATTTGACAAAGTTTCTTTTGTGAGAGCACAGGTTAGTGTCAGCCAGTACACATTTTTGCACCTTTTTAGTGCACGTACTGACAACTCATTTGGCGCATTAAGCGCCTTTGAAGCTTCGTGCTTACCGCCTGCTTCTCCTCGTCGAGCTTGAAGGCGTCCTTCTTGACTGCCTTGAGGTTCGACCTGAAGTCAACCTCCGAGGTACTCTTGGCGACCATTTTGAGCTTGTCGAACCTGGTTAAAAACGCAAAGGTTATGACATGTTGGCACTTTTTTTTTCTCGGTACACAATTATTTCCAGATCAAAACGAAGGTCAGTCATCCTTTCTAGGAGTTACTTCTCATGCTTTTCGCTCTTACCATGCACCTCTTTCCTCGCTAGATAATTTTTTATTCACAATTATGAGCACGATTGTCAAAACAGTGATCAGTCATTATAATGTCCCTTGTCCTGCTATAGGGAGCAACTATGCAGATAAAACAAAATATAAACTGTGTCCTAAAAACACATTATTAAGTCGTTTACACTGGACGCCTTTGTAGGTTTTCACGATACACTTTAATATATCTGAATGCATCGCCACAGAACATGACGTGTTGCTTTTCACACAATACTATCGAAGTGTAATTGCAAAACGGTGCTTTGTCATAAGTGATTCACGCATGAACTAAAGGCTCACATCAACTTACTTGGAAACTTTCTTGAGGGCTGGCTTGACGCTGAAACGAGACAAAGTACGAGGTGTTACAAACATGACCCCAGAATAATTACAGCGGTAAAACTATAAAAATAATATATATATATATATATATGTATATATATATATATATATATATATATATATATATATATATATATTATTTCTCACAGAAACAACGATACTTACAACTTCCCGCGAAGATCGTTCACCTGGATGGTCAGCTCGTTGATCTGAAATGATCCCGCAAGAGGATTAGAGATTATTAAACGTCTATCTGCTCAAAAAATCTGGTCTCACTTGGGATTTCTGTAATAAATTTATGATTCAGCGCTCGCTGTCTTTGTAAGCTATGCATGATCCGTCCATTTATGATAAGTTGAAGAAACAATAGGAACGTTAGGAAAGTGTAATCTTCGTAATAAATTCCTCCATTGGTATTATTAAGCTTTGCGATTCAGCGTGTGAAATGTGCGCTGTGATCTGCTCTCTTACTCAAGCATTTTTTTTACCATTTTATACAATGAACTGGTCTACCCCAACAATCACCTTTACACTTGCTTAAATTTCGCAGCAGCTGTTTATGTTTCGGGCTACTAAATCAGACCTTTTCTTTTTTTGGTTAGTTATCTCACTCAAAATTTGTAAAATATTTCACGTCAGCAAAAAGCGCCTCATTAGGGGTTACGAGAAGCGGCCTACAAAAATACTTAATCATCAAGTGCTTTAAAAGGCCTTGTTACGTTTCCCATCACGATAAACAGCAATATAACAGTAGTAACAGCAATGCACTCATGAACATTGGTGCCAAGAATCAGTCATGCACTCGCTGATACTCGTTTACTGATTTATTCAAAGTATTACCTGACCTTTGTTTCTCAAGTTCCTGAGATTGCTCTTAGAATGGTTCTGTAGAAATAAATACACTTTAGATCAAGTTGGCGATTATCTAGTCCTCTCGAAACTGTATAACTGTGCACTGGCTCTAGCTGATATGAAACAGCCGTAGCCTTATTCTTATATGGCAGTTATGTGACAGTGATAACGTAAAGAACGATACCATAGTGTATATGCTACGGCTTCAGAGATTAGTCGGTGACAAGGCCGCGTCACAATATATTGGAGGGACACAGATACAGAAGTTTGTCGGTGTAGTTGGGGATATTGTGGTTGGAACAATTACTAATTGAAAAGATGCATGCCAAAAAGTGAGAGATAAAAGGTATAGAGAGCTTCACAGCCGCAACATTTCTTGCTGATAACTTCTCAAAAGAGCGATAAGAACACTGCTTGTTGCGATAAAACTGAGTATTTTCCGGGAATTGTTGACAATATTTTTTTTGCATATAACATTCTCTTATTTCCCTCAAACATGTTGACACTGTTTAAAAATTATTGAGATAGCTCCCTCAAAGATATGAATAAAATAATGGCACAGTTTCCATGCACTCGCGAAGCTAGACTGTCAGCATGTCACCGACCATTGTCTATTATGGGTCGGCATATATTGTTGTAATAACACTGTGATTTCATGTCGTATTGTATATATCGACTCAGTGAAGTTTGCTTCATTCTCAGCTGCTTTAAAACTTGTCTCAAAAAAGCATGCCCGCAAGAGATGGAAGACATTCAGCTTACAGTCTAGCTTCAACGATGGAAACGAAAGAGAAAAGGAAGATCAGTGTATGGCTGTGTAAAGGGGAATCTGCGTTCGTAATGGGACATTGGGGACATTCTTTTTTTTTTCTATGCTCTTGGGTGGCGACGAGGGGGCACAGGCGATGTCATGTCACTGACCTCGTAGTCTTTCTGCCTGACCAAGTACTCAGTGTCGTACTTTTCGCTTTCCAGCTTGCACAATCGCTCGTAGTATTCTTTGCAGATGGCCTGTAGTGTCGCTGTAGTACGGTCGCAGCAGTGAAAGTAGCCAAAGCAAAAAAAAAGGCACTCGGTTAGCTTGTCGAGCAAGAGCCATATTAACTTTGCCGCGCTTCCGGTCAGCAACATTCCGTTTTTCTGCCAATAATACACGAAGCACCCAGTGATAGCAACCATGTTTAAAGCTTTATTTCAAAGGCTATGTTGTCTCAGATATTGTATCAACATCATGAATATAAACAGCTGACAGGAAACGAAGCAAAGCGGCGGATTAGACTACAAGCAGCTTTGGCGAATTCAGCAACATGTTATCAAATGTCACCATAATGCTCAGATCAGAAACGTTCGCACCTGCGTTTGCCCGTTAACAGCACCAAAATTTTCTTTTTATCTCCAAGCTCATTTAAACTTTTCCGTGTGCCTTTAATACCTTGTGTCTCTAAGATCAGTGTTTTTTCTACCGTAGTGAATTTTTGTAGTTACACAGAAATATAGGAAAGCAACTTGACAAAAGTGTAGACTTTTGATTCTATATGGCAGACGTTTCGTTACTGAGCACTAAAGTGACTGCAAAGCCGCATGTCATAGTAAGAGTCAACAAACTTCATTGTTAACAGGCAAACATTAGCGTTGTTGCCATCGTTGATCAGTTGCGTATCTTAAGCTGACGATGACCTGAAACGAAAGCGTAGTTATCGAATATTTCGTTCTGCGCCACTGCAAAAAAAAACGTTATTAGCCACACAACTCACTCAAGCCGGACATCTGCCAGATGTTAACGCTTCAAATTCTGCATCGTTATCGCAAGCCAAATATTTGCAACCTCGCAGCCGAAGGCATCAGTTACAGCACGAGCACACTCCAGCGCTTCTTACAGCATGCAAGAGAGAAAAAAAAATTGAAGCTTCACACAGTTACGCATCGTTTACGTGAAAAATCGTTGCATTCAAATCATTTCAAGCGTCAAAAGGTACCACGCTTTTTTGTAAGGCACACAGGTATGTCACACTTTTCGAAGAAAAAATTACTCATAGGCTTGCAAGTGCCTTTGTTCATCCAAGAGATTTTCGGCAATAAAGCTCAGGCTGTCAAGTTTCTTTCAAGCTTCACACAGTTAAACGCTCAGCGTTATAAATCATTCTCGCCAGGCGAAATGCTTTGAATGATGTTTCGCTTAGTGTCCAAAGGCCCGACAGTACGACATTGTTTCAATTATTCTTTCCCGGACCGTTTACACATTTCATTGTTTCCACCTGTACGTAAGTTGTCATTATCATCAAGCACTGCTGCGCTTACGTGAACGTGTGCTATTCGGCTAACCGTATTAAGAAATGTAGAGGTGTTCCGATACCGAACTGGAATCCACAATCTAAATTATAGCGCGGCACGGTTATTAACTACGCCTTATATCCCGAAAGTATGCTCTATAGGCATGTACTGTACCTCACTGAGCAAGCGTGTTCAAAGAGGCCGTGTTTCGAAATAAACTTTATCCAGTGACTGAGTACGTAACTGGAAGCATGCGAGTGCAGTCCACATAAGATGGCATATGCGCCATGTTGAAGGGTAATCCAGTATTGTATTTTCGAAGCAGCCAGTTTCTTTGTACTTCTGCTCACGATACCTTCGTGCCCTTTGCGTAAAGCGCAATCTAACGGGAAGCGGTAAATTTAAGAGGGGCAAGGGAAGGCCGTGTTGTCCGACGGGGCCGCGCAGCGTTGGTTGTGTTGTTGTGTGGGCGTCACGGCGACGCCGACGACGCATCGAGCCGACTTGAATGGATGCGCGTACCACGAAGTCCTTCTGCCTGACTTCATACTCCAGGTCGTACTTGGCGTCCTCTAGCGCCGCTATCCGGGCGTGGTACTGCTTGAGGATTCCCTGAAGGGTTGCTGAGATGCGTGAGAGCAAGAGACACAGGGTTATCAGCAATTCCAAGCCTCCTCGAGAATGTGTTGGTGTCAATGCTGCGCTGTGCCAATTAATTTGAGTGTTCAGAGTGTACGCTTTCAGTTCTTGCAAATGTGCGCACCAGCATCAATGTCTTCGGTGTAATACGGTTCTGCGAGCAGAAAGCATGTGGACCAAACACTCAAAAAAAAGAAGCCTCTATGGCTTGACGCATTTAATATGTTGGGATTGTAAACCCTTTTCGTGTTTCCATTAATTCTATTGTTGCTAAATCCGGCCAAACCATTTCACATTTTCTTTTCTAAACTAAATCAGTAATAAAGTCCTGTATTTATAGTCAGCATGTTGATTCAGTAACATAGACCATTTATGACAATAATCGGCACAACACGTAAGGTTTATATCATCTAAAGACTGGCTCGCAATGACACGCAAACGTGCGTCTTGTACTTTTAACCTCTGGAAAACAACGTGGGCAAGAATATCAAGTCCTATTCGCTGCAGGTTTCCGGGTGTAATCAACACCAGCACAACAACTCGTGTGTTCACCGTAAAGGAGCACTAGTATGCTTTTGTCTAATGGGGTGCATTAAGAGAAGGTATCAAGTAACTACAGACCTTCGTTGGCGCCGTCCAGGGGCTTGGGCTGGCCAACACGCTCCGCGATTATCTTCCTGCGCTGTTCGGCTTTGCGCTCCTGCTCCTTCTTCAGCTCCTCGGCGGCTTTTTTCCTTAGAAGATTCTGCGCACGTAAAGATGGAAGAAAGCATTCGTTGGATCGTTCACGCCACCTTTAGAGGCTGTGTCTCAGACACATTATGTGTGGGGCCTCACTCAATGAACGCTGTAACCATTCCACTTTTAATAACTGGAAAACTGTAGTGAAGCCCCCGGGAAATTTCAAATACTTGTATTTAGATGTATTCTCGTTTGTCTGGTGTACATATTCGTGTGTGTTGCGCGAATGTTTGATGTTACTCACAGTCAGACGAACTCACTTGGACGAGTCTGTGTGTGTTTTCGTGTGTCACGTCGCTGGTCTGCTACATCGTTCATTCCAAAACTTGCCGTACTCACACAGGAATTCCACTCGCATTTAGGCAGAATGAGCAGCACAATCCTTTAAATACAACGACCATGCACAGTCTAACCATTTATGCTCAATCAGGAGTCCAACCACCGCGAACAAAGGAATATGAAATAAACCACTTCTCTTGCCTCCACCCCTCCCCCGAAAACCTCCTCCCATTATGAAGGTTCATTTACTTCACTGCATACTATGGAGACCGATATACCCAGAGGCTCTTTATCAGGAGAAGTTTTTTTTTACTTACCCTCAGCTTCTTCTTGCGTTCCGGTGTCATGAATCCGCGCTTTCCGCCAGCCTTCTTTGCCTTCGCCGCCTCCTCAAGACGTTTGCGCACCTCGGCCTTTTTCCTCTCCTTCTCCTCCATCTTCCTCTTCTCCTCCTGTGACCCCATCGTAGTGTGCATAAACAAACGTGTTAATACCACAAGTTGTAACACGTCTATTAAAATGAACATGCAAATTTCAATAAATATTCCTCTTCTATTTGATAAGCTGTCGACACATTTTACCATTTACCTCACCTGTCAGCCCTCCTTTCCTATATGAAACTCGTTTCTTCACTCTAAAGTTCGGCTAGGCCACGTAGCCAAACTACAACATACAAATGCGAAAGTACATTTACGTTCATTCTGTACATGACACAACAGCACACTATACTTCTAAAGAGATACCAGGGGTAAACTTGCAGGCGCTAATCAAGAGGGTTACTCAGTGCTTCTACTGCCCCACTGGTTCACTATAGCAGTACTTCATGATGTTATTCGACGAAGCATAAGCTGTAGTTCATGGAAAAAAATATATGTTATGCTTGTTGTTAGCACTTTCAGAGCATTGCACACAGCGTTGCGTGCACTAATCATCAATTGATCTTATATATTTTGTTCTTCGTTCTTTTTTTATAAAATACGATATGTAGTGACAGTAATAAGTACAGCGAGAAATTTTGCAGAGGCTTCCTCAATATCTGCTAGCAAAAGCAATAAATTATATCAGCATGATTAGCAATACTTTCATAAGACCCAACAAAGAAGGATCGATCCGCCGGTCATTGTCTAAAAACAAGCACGGCGTCACAAATACTTTATGCGCTTGCCAACCAACAGTAATTTGAGCCACACCAGCTTGCGAAAGCACCCGCAAGTGCTAACGCGTCAACCGTCCGCGCATAAAGTATTAAGCAACAAAAGCAGCAAATGAAAAGAGCATTGAAAATGCAAAGAGAATCTTCTGGTTAGACATACTTCAGAAAAAAAACATGATGTAGGACGTTACCTTGGTTTGCAGCAAACGGATAAGGAAAGCGAAGATTGCACATGCGTCTTCAAAAAAAAAAAAAGCAAGCTGTATTGCAGCATGCGAACTTCACCTTGGCCGACGAATTGGTTAGCAAAGAGCAGCAGCAAATGCACAGCCTAGTCTTGAAGCACCGTATTGATTTCCTCGTCACCCCTGTTCTCAGTGAATTCGTCAGACCACACCATGTATCACAACACGCTAACACGTCTACAAAATGGATCTACGTTAAATAGTACGGGGCTCTGAGAGCAAATTCAGAAATCGGCAGATGCTTGATTTTATTTCAGTTGATTAATATTTTGGCTAAAGTAACGCGTTATGAGGCACCGTACCTATGCGCAATCTGCTCAATGATGCTACGTTTCATGATGCCCTAATTTGTAGAATTAGTTTCATTTCTCGTCAAAGTTACCGCAGTCAATCTCGGCAAATGATAGTGCGGCTATGTTACATGTTTTAGGCAGTAATGTTAACAAAACACCTGATATGTTTTTTTTCTCGAGCTTTAATAATAAACATTCAAGAAATCTCAGCTCTCAGAAAGTCGCCCCTTAGGTATTCACGCTTTTTGCACATAACAGAGCCCGAGTTCTATTGATTGAGTTGCATAACGGTTTAACTCTAACATCCTGCTAAGGCAACAACTTTATCTTCAGGACTAAAATTTCTTTGTTGTATTGACGGTGTGTTAAGTTGCTGCCGACAGATGCCTTTCTTGGAGCAACGAGATTGGATTTGCTCTTGTGGTAGCTGTATATACCACGCTTGAGAAATTTTTGTTGCTAAAATGAAACATACTGAACGTACAAGAGAAAAAAAATTAGGCTTCATTCCCACTGTCTTTAACCGTTAATTAAAGTAAACTTCAGTTGCTCGAATGATACGACCGCTTAAGGAATCTTTGGCAGCAGTGATCCAGCGTTTTGATTCCGCGAACTGTCGCTAACATTTCATGGAACAGTGTGTTTGCATTTCTGCTCCCGCAAAATAAGTTCATCCAGTGGCAACGTACTTCCTTGAGTCGCCTGTGGGCGTCCTCGGCGTCCTTCCTCCTGCGATCGGCGTCGGTCTAACACATGAAACACAAATATATTAGTCACAGACAAACACTGCGGCATGTGTCGGAGCTGAAACTACGACTACTGCTACGCTCCGCACAGCCACGTGTGATCGCCGGCTGGCAAACACAACGCCAGGGCCGGGGTAGGTTATTCACATAGCAACAAAGGAGCACTACTTGGAATTCCTGGCATTTCTATATACTATGCCGGTATTACACGTATGCCAAGAAAGAAACAGAGGAACTTTTGCTGGGAAGGCTTAAAGAAGGCGAAGAGGGAATCGTAATGAGAGGTGAAACGGGATGCATCATTGAAAATAAAAACTAGAGGAAAGAATACACTGTAAATGGTCGCCATGCCTGATTACATTAAGAAGATGACTCGTATATGGTCTACTTATCATCTCTCTCCTTCAGTAGGGGGAGGAGGGGGCATAGCGTAAGGCGTTTGCCCTTAATTTGCGGAGAGAATTTGTTCGAAACAAATTCAAGTCACTAAAAAAATTCTCGCATCAAGGAGCATCCTCATTTGTACTTAAGTTTCTCCTTTTTCCCAGTTTGGCCTACACGCTTCTTACTGCGCGTTACAGACGCTCTGCTACCAGACCTGATGAAGGTCTCACGTTCCACTGCAATCAAATGCCAATATATTAAACGGTAGACATTTATTCTTGTTCTGAATGCTAGTATATTACTCTGCGCATGCACGTTAACAGCATTAAAACACTCCTCTTCAGACATTTTGCTCAAAAAGCCATTGATTCTAGTTAAAGAAACAAGAATACAAGTTTATTATATGATATGATACATCAATTTTACGTAGTAACAGTGGGCGAATATAAGCGCCGAAAAAAGAATAAACATTATATTGGGGTGACTAGCATGTACGATGGCTTTTGACAGAATACTTAGGAGGCAGTGCGTGTCTGTATCACATAAACTATGACGGCTCTTCTTATACGTATTCGTATAAATGTCTTCGTATTTCGCTTCGCTGATTTCGCTAGGGAAGTTTTTTTTCTCGTGTGCATATTTATGCAGAAAGAAAAGCTTAAATTTCTTATGTATTTGTCGTTCAGCCACACACAGCCTTTAAATTTTCCACGAGCATGCTTTTCAAGCTTTGAAGAACATTGCTAAATCTTCAAGCTTGTCAGTGTTATTTTATGGCCTGCAAAATATGCTTCAACCAGAAAAAAATGCTATATAAACCAGCTCATAAACTAACGTCGTCGCCTACAGCGCTTTTACTTCGTCCGCTCTCTGTCAGAACATCTGCGTGATATTCATATTAACGGGCCTACCGTATTAGTCTAGTTACATTTTCCAGTATTATGCACAATTTATGACGCTGAAAGGTTAATTTAAAGGAGACACTTTGGGAATTACCCGTGTTCTTCTGATTTCCATTTGCGACTGCCGGCAACCTAAATTTTTTAAGTGGCTTGTGCCAAGGTTTCTGAATGTTTTATAACCTTGAGTGTACGCACGGAAAAGTGTGCAAGGTGCTATAATACAAGACACACTATAACCACTACTCTACACACACGGCTACTTCACAAAGGAGTGAGGAGGAATCTAGCACACCTATTGAAATGAACTCACGTGACTGGTGACGTCAGCGTTCACGGTGACCATTCGTTATGCATGCACTTACCTTTATTCTGTGGTGTCTCAAATACTATTTTAACCTGTAAAAGAAAAAAAAAAACTCTTTGTGAGCAGTCAATTCACTTCTTAACCAATACCCATAATACTTTCTTATTCGTTCATCTGATGCAAAGAAATTTATTTGTTCTTCAAAAAATTTAAGACATCTTTGAAAAATCCTTCTTTGTTGATATTTCTAACACTACCATATTTCTGCATAGACCCCTGGTACGGTCAATCATTTCTACTCTCACACCATTTTCTGTGGTGGGTCATTCCATTGTTCTGATGATATTTTTTTACAAATTGTTTATACTAAAGTGGCCTAAATTATACACACCAGGCACAACTACTAATAAAACAGTTAAAAGAATTATTATTCTCACCTTATAGTGTGAATTCCAGAGCTTTCTTCGTGGCGAGCACCAGAGAGGTTTGTTCTACAGGAGATCTGCTAACATCTGATCTTACGTCACTTCTCTTACCCTCACGTCTGATTGTTGGAAGTGCTTTACCGTCAAAGGATCTTTCTAAGTACTTAGCTCTATACTCCTGTTAGTACGACCGCACTTCTTGATAATTATGAAGATTATCTTTATGCCTTCAATTGAAAAAGTCGTTTCGTTTACTATTGGGGTACAGAGAATGACGTAAAATGAAATGCAAGCACAAAGGAAGAAAGAAGATAATCAAATTAGCCTATATTATGCACTTTATCGGGAACTTGCGGAAAACATTAAGGGCTTGCTAAGAGCCTGGTTCGTTACTGTGTCACCTTAACGGGCTATCAAACACAGACAACATGCCCGAGAACATAAAACGTTGGGAACTCATGACTAACAAGCTTCGTGTTCAGTCGCCATAAAACTGCAGCATTGCATGCGTTGTTGTGGGGAGCAATATTAAATTAGCAAACTTGATTTGCGAATTTTGGGGCACTCTTCATTTTCTTTTTGATGCAACCTTAACGTAATTTTCCTTGGCAGAACAGATTCCTTTACTGAAGGCTCTTGGTATTCCTTCTGCCGAAATGTCATGTGTCAAGGAAAAGATTCTGAAACCTGCAGGGATGGGAACGGCACTGAGTTATATTTATGGCTTTGGCTAGGGGACAATTGGCTAGGCTTTACATTGAGTAGTTAGCATGTTGATTCCGTCTCTGTTAACTATAGGTCTGTTGAATAAAACATCCACGGAGCTTGCACACTTCTTCAACGTGCACTCACCTTACGTCTCCCATGTTGCTAGCCTTGTTTGTTTACTGTACTTGAGGAATTCTGCGAAAGAAAAGTTCGCAACGTATTACACTGTACTCAACTGTTCTAAGTAAAAAATAATTGCAAAGAACTTAGAAAGAAAGTGTATTGAAACCATATTTGCACGAACGAGTGGCACGGGCATCCCTCAATTTTCGTAATGGTTCTGTTAATTCACAAGGCGGCTGTTTGCTTTTTTGTCACAGTTTTGCTGTTGTCAAACTGAGCTTTGCATCAATATGCGAAAAATAATTTGCTTAATTGCACTGGCCCTATTTGTACCTGCTGAGTTATGTGAAACATTCTTGTTTTTGCTACGCTCGACCAGTTCTACGTCGGTAACATTTTGAAATCTTTTATTCATTTCACTAATTAACTATTATAAAAGGTAGTTCAATCTTTCGTACCAAAACTTTTCAAACAGATGCACTATGAATATAAAGTCCTCTTCAAGGTCATCTGTCATCTGATTATCTATCTATCATAGACAATATTCAGTTCTCTCCCTTCATTTTTTTCAAGCCACTCTACATTCAGAAAACACTCAATGGTGTGATTTAGCTTCGGAGTAAGACCGAAGCGCTTTTTACCAATATGAACGCTCCGTTGCACTGTATCATAATTAGAGGAAGTTTCATCTGCACTAAAAGTTTACGTAGGCAGTCCTTTTTTTTTCCAAATTTTCTTTGCAATTAAAAATAAAACAACAGAAAGTTTGGTGATTTGTTATGGATTCATCATGGAAGGAAAGAAGGCATGAACACAAGAGAAAAAAGCCTGGTAACGTAAACGTGTCGTCCAGTTTGTTTGTCCTGTATCGGTGTCAGCACCCCTTGACCTCTTTCAAGATGAGTGCGCAATGTTTTCGTGAAAATAATGCGATCTCAGTTTAACAGGCACACTGAAATGTGTGGGCCACTGCATCATGATGCAGTTGAATTCTGAAAGATTGTTATTTCTAAGCGCTCCTTGTCTCTCACCGCCTGCTGTGAAAAAACGAAGTGAAAATTTGAAGGCTGGTTTTCTTTGTTGGACACCACATTATTGACAAGTTAATGAGGCTTGTTTGTCTGTTAGTTCTCTGTATTTAACTTCGACTGCCGGTATGTGTGTACTTGTTATTGGATGATTGGCTGTCTGCGTTATCGTGATTGATAGGCTATGTGTGTCATAGTATTGGCCCATGAATGAAAATGGCAGCTTCGAGCTCTTGTTCCAAAACGCACTATCTGATTACTCGCCCACTCGCCTGTATAGCGGCGGAAGAACCGTTTACCTAATTGCTTCATAGAAGCTCTGATTGTCCTTCCTGACATAGCCGTGGTGCCCTCAATTCTAAAAGGTACACTTTCTTCAGATTAAGAATTCTTTATTCATCACGTTCGGCCTTCTGGCGTGCTCCTTGATTCATATTCAGTCATTGTTACGCGTTTCGAAACGTTTTTTCAGCATACGTTCGGTGCCGCGAGTGAGTTTGCGACCGAAGCCCGAGGTTGCGTACCGTCCCATCTCCTGGCTCCGTGGTCTAAAAATACGACGGCCGCGGCGGGACGGCCGACGAACCGCTCCTAGGAGCGCTCACCACCGTGGCGGCAACTATATATGGTGGCGGACCTCGGGCAAGGCAGGAATGGCTAAGCCTTTGGCTCGGAGTACGGGCACTCCTCGAATGAGCATCGGACGTCGAGTGGGACCGACGCGGTGCTCTCGTACTATTGCGTCACGTCAGTCGCCCGGAATCGTTGCGGAAGTGCGTTAATGTCACATAGCTTTTGATCCTGTCTTTGGGGTCGGCAGCCAACGGGTATATTTTGGCGAGACGACCTCACCCTTCCCCTCACTTGTTTTTTTTTCTTTTTACATTGACTTGGCAAGTGTCCAGAAACTGCTACCGGTGCGTATAGTGGAGAGAACCAAACGTTTTTATTATCAATATTCTGGTTCGCACGTCCGATGTTGTAACCAAGTCCTCAAAAGTTTTTTTTTTTTTGGTTCTTAACTCAATGCGCAACATTCTATAAGTTTCAAGAATATAAACTCTTATAATAAAGCGAAGTATTTCTGGTACGTTATGGGAGTGTTCGCGTGTGTGCACGCACGTTATGCGGATTAACGTGTTTTCTTTAATAGATTTGACAGACGAAACACGTTCGCGACGGAAGTTTGTGCGAATTTTACAAGGTCACTCTTAATCCTAGTAAAGTTTTTTTTTTTTCGACACTATGCTACCACGTGTTTGGACGCTGAACATGATACCTTTAGGATTCAGCATATGGTAAACTGGGTTCGAGGGCACACCACATTTCACTTTCGATTCCTGGCGAATATACTCCATCCATAACTTATACTCTCAATAAACGGTCTCTGTGACAACTCGTACATGTTGCCACTCTCTACACGGACGGCCGCAGCTATTGTGTTGATAAGTGCCAGTTAGAAACATTTATATTGAAAGGTTATCGCTCTTCTGCAGTGTGATGATGTCGGATAAAGCAAAAGTATATTTTTATTTAGCATCACGAGCTTTACATTGACATAGCTAAGTGAGAAAGTTAGCTAGTAACTGTTCACAAACATGGCTTCTTATCTAGTTGTAACGGAAACAAACCAAATCTTGATTAAAAAATTTAGAGCTGCATAGAAGCAGGAACTTTTTTTTTCACAGAATAAACTTCGCTGTTGGTCAACGTTGACAGAACGCATTGAAGTCACATAGAGTCTAGGTACCCTTTTTAGGCTTGCTTCAACATAAAACTACAGATCAGTTATTTTCTTGTACGCCATGTTACCACGATATCCGTCGATCACAGTAAACGGCATATTGCTCGTAGATCCTTGAGATCGGGTAATTACATTGCATCTTCATGGTAAGTTACATTTTTGTTAATCAAAAGGCGCCCACGACACGTTACAACGCTCAGACAGCCCGAGTGCGTCTGCAGTCTGAAGGAATTGACAATATATAACCGTGAATTCTGTGTTCTACTTAAGTAAAAAACTGACCGACTTCTACAAGCAACAATGATCAAAAATATGAATTATACCAAAGTGACTTCGGAAGAATTTGACCCAACAAATGCTCTGACAATACCAGTGTATAGTCATCATCTGTGCATTACAGAGTAAGGTGTCCGCAGTTATCAGCGTAACGGCATGAAACAAGTCAATTGGTCACAATATGCGAAATTACTGTGAACCTGAGGAAACATACCAATTAGAACACCCAGCTTTTGGAAATTATATTTTCATTAAACTTGCAATCACATGTTCGCTGAAAGTAATGACAACCTTACATGGCGAATCTAATCGTTCTGCATTACACAGCGTGCACTAATATTCTCAAGGCCAATGACTCTATCTGACCAATCCCGACACGTTCTTTTTCAGAAGGAAACCATTCTGTAGCATTCCCATGAATAACACTCGTTCATGTGTTCCCTGAGTGGCATTGAGCCTTCGTACAAGGTAAGGCAGTGTAATTCCAATTTTAAAGTAACAACCAATGAATTTTTTTCTCGTGATTGTCAACCAAACAAGAGAGGATCATGCCAAACAAGAGAGGATCATTACATAATTTCTTTTCCGTCCAACCTATCCTGTAGACACTACCACTAGTTTGGTCTGATAGCTTGGTCACGAAACAAAACACGTTTTTTAGCCTCGGTGGTAGACACACATTGACATCCATATACCGCCCACTGACCTTGTATGACTGTCGCTAACACTGTTCAGAAACGATCGAAGTCTAACGCTTAAGTGCGTTTATCTGACTGGCTCTCCATTGACCGCAAACATAGCCATGTAATCTTAATGCAAGACAAAAAATTCCAATAGACACAATGCACTAGCACGCCGCCATCGAGTGAAAAGTCGTAAGGTGTAGGCTCAACGGGCCTTCCCCGTGGAGATCGGTAATGCTCACGTTGGAGTCGGTTACCGGTAACGCCAAAGTAGAACAATAAACCACGTTGCTTGTAACAGGGGCAGTCCACTGGCACAGCTACGCATGCGCGGGCTCCGTAGGCGTAGAAGATGGGCGCAGAAGGTTTACCTGGTGTTACGGGGAGCTTCGGAGGTGCGACGCGACGGATCTCCTCGGATGCGGCGCAACCCTGGGACTAGGCAGACGGAGATCCAAGCCGCTAAGCCCTTGGGAGATCTGCACGGCTCTCGCCGGAAGTCGAGAAACGCAACACCCCGAGAGAGAGGGGCCTGCGCGAGGGCGAGGGGTTGAGGCGAGATCTTCTCCATCCAAGTGCACGGCGCCTTATGTGACGTAGTCGCGCTGGCGGAAGTGACGTTCGACGCAACTTGCTAACCGCCGAGAGAGGTGGGCGTGCCCTCTCTACTTGGCGCATGCCACCCGCCTCGCCCGCCGCCGCGCTTTCTGTTGATCCGGCTCCTTCACTTCTTTTTGTTAGTTTTTTTTTGTGTGGTTTTTGGCACCCCGTCCCACACTGGGTATGAAACTAAGCGGAAAGTTTTTGGTATTTGCGTGCCTTTTCGAGCGTTATGCTAACGGCATCACCCTTTCCATATTTTCGACGCTGCCCCGTGCGTGTATGTGACGTAGGCGCACGTTGGCGATAAACTCAGCATGCCACCCTCGAAGCGAGTTTGTTCGCGGCGTCTATTTTTCTATGTTAATTTCGCTACTCATTCCGTTCTTGCTTGTTTGAGATTTGACAGGGGTTTAGCAATAACGAGGCATTCTTCATCTTGGTGCGTGTACTTTTTTTACATTTCTTTTGTTGTTTTAAAAGAAATTGAGGGGCTCAAAAAGTTCTAACTTGTGTTTATGCAAAATAAAATTATTAATTTACCAACTTCGTCCAGCATATACCGTTAATACTTTGTTTTCCGGGGTACAATTTTACCAACTGTGTGACTTATTTCATATCGTGAGTGTCATCTACCTACACGTCACGTTGTCAAGCACGCTTGCTCATATAAGACAAAGGGGCTTCTGATATCACCCATAAACTGCTAACTTCATTAATTTGGACAAAACGCTTGAGTTTCATTACAATGTGAGGTTCTCATATTTCAACTTCTACAGGAACATGTGTTTCAACAAAGTCTATTGCTCTTTATTTGCGCTTATATATAAACAAAAAGGTATCCTTGTTCGAAGCATTGTTTCACCGCAAACTTTTTGGCACTGAACATAGTTAGCTACCCACGGTTTTGAGTTTCGAATCTTTCTTTTCTTATTGAGAACGAAGCCGTACACTTTTTTTTCTGTGTGCGCCGGCTGACTTCGAAATATCAACTTTTATTTATTAGGCCGGTGACATGTTTCGTAGTGCCCCACGCTTGTGATTTCTTCATTTGCTTTCTCTGGAACTAATAACGCAAATTTTACAAACGTTTTCCTATCGCACCGCTCGCTAAATCCTCTCTCATACGCCCGTTCCTGATAAGTGTTTTCAGCGACGTCAGCTTCACTGAACAGGTAAAGAAACATCTCGTGCGCATCTGTGTGGCCTTCTTCCCGCTCAGTGGGTCAGGACACACGCACTCTATGCGCAGAACCGCTAGAACCCAGCCAGGCACAGTCTCGACACGAACGCAAACAAACGACACAAGAAAAAAAGCGAGACGCGAACAAGAAAATAAGGCATAAAATCACTGCTGGGTGACCCATCCGTGGGGGAGACGGGTTCAACCGTCGCGTTTACCGCTATTCGCCCTCACTCCCAGCCTATCACGTTCCATGCGAGAAGACACTAGCCGCGCGTGCTGAGACCCCGGTCTCGACTACGGGCCCACCACTGCTTCTCCCACCTCGCTGCTCTCCTCTCGCACCACTGAAAACCGCCGCCACGAACTCCAAAATAGAGCAGCTATGTTTGGCCGCGGCCCGGGGTCCGTTGGAAGCCCTATGTGTTATCTCTGGTGTCCTGCCCCTCCACAACCAAGTGCCGGCGTTTGCACCGTGGGCAGAGTGCACTGCAGAAAATTCAACAGCTTCTCAGGGGGGGAAAAAGCGAAAGAAATAAGGAAAGAAAAGAGACTGGGACAAAATAGCAACATCTTGAAAACCGTTGGGCGGTTGCAGTGGCACAGCACTAGTAGCGCCATCTGGAGCCGGAAGTCGGAAGTGTCCTAAATGCGTGCCCGCTTTTTTTGTTTTAGGTGTCGCTGGCTGCTCACCCTAACAATTAAACGAGAGAGAAAAACGATGCTGTCCGGACATCCAGTCCCGGTTATCGCTAAATCTTTCAGGCAAGACTCGGCACGTGCCTCTGGTTTGTTCATACCGCCTCACTCTTGTCGCACGTAACTGCCTTTTAATGAGCCTCGGGCATTATGGGGAACACGACTTGTTTAAACACTTGTCCCTGCTCTAAATGTATCAGCGATGCAAGCATATGTTACATGATGCGTCCAGACTCGTGTTCCTACTGCATTGTCCTAGAGGCAAATGCGTGTTCTTTAAAGCACGGATTTGTCGAGCGTTAATATTACAAAGCCCTGAGCTTAGAATACTATGTTTTTGTAGCCTTTAATAGTAGCAAGTACACGTATAAGATTTTTTCACGCACCTGCTAATAAGCAACAGACAGTAAAAAGAATATTCAGCAGTAGGCACGAATACTTAAAAAATGGCAGATCCCAAGTACAGTCGGAATCGATGATATGCGAAACACGAATGAGGAAGGTTGAATTGTCACTCTAAAATCAACACAATGTTACGAGGTCGAGGTAAGTTATGCTGTATGTGACTTACGTGTCATGATTATCACGTTTGGATGTGCCGTTTACCTTCATTGATACCAAATTTAGTATATGTGGAGCTAGCGAAACGGCCGTGAGCACGCTATGAGCGTGGTAGGTTCTCATGTTCTCACATGACACACGTGTCAGGTCATCATGTTTGCACCAGTCATATACTTTCGTCATCCATTGACGTCACGTAACACCAGAGTTGATATATTGTCACGGTTATTAGCCGCAAGCTCAATCAGGTTACAAAAAAGGACGTTTACCCGCTGCCTCGTATATAGACGACTCTCTCGATCGACTACGCCATGCACGGTTTTTCTCGTCGATGGATTTACAGAGCGGATATTGGCAAATAGAAGTTGACGAAAGAGATCTAGAAAAAACGGCATTTGTGACACCCGATGGTCTTTATGAGTTTAAAGTTCTCCCGTTCGGCTTGTGCTCAGCACCGGCAACGTTTCAGCGGCTCATGGACATAGTCCTGTCAGGCCTAAAGTGGCAAACGTACCTGGTATATTTGGACGATGTAATTCTATTTTCAGCGACATTTGACGAGCGCTTGAAGCGACTACACACGGTATTTCAAGCGATACGATTGGCCGGACTAACATTCAAGCCAGAAAGATGTCACTTTGGCTTCGAAGGGCCTCTTTTCTTGGGACACCTTGTCAGCAGTGAAGGTGTACGGCCTGACCCAGACAAAATAGCTGCTGTTGCAAGTTTTCCTACGCCATCAGACAAGAAGGCAGTGCGGCGATTTTTAGGCCTGTGCGCCTATTACCGACGCTTCATTGAGAAGTTTTCGCGTATCGCATCACCTTTAACACAACTCACCCGAGAAGACGTTACGTTTGTGTGGGGTGAAGAGCAGCAGGAAGCGTTCAACGAGCTGCGACAACGTCTTCAAAGCCCACCAGTTCTCGGACACTTCGGCGATGACGCTCCGACAGCGGTTCACACCGACGCCAGCAATGTCGGCTTAGGAGCTGTGCTCGTTCAGTGGCAAGATGGCGCCGAATGAGTAATTGCTTATGCAAGTCGGACTCTCTCCCGTACAGAGGAGAAATACTCTACCGCTGAAAAAGAGTGTCTTGTGGTGGTGTGGGCGGTCATGAAGCTTCGTCCATATTTATACGGCCGCCCGTTTAAAGTCATCAGTGATCACTACTCGCTTTGCTGGTGGACGAACATAAAGGACCCGTCAGGACGATTGGCGCGCTGGAGCCTCAAGCTTCAAGAATTCGATATGGCTATAGTTTATAAATCCGGAAAGTGACATACAGACGCCGATTATCTTTCTCGCGCCCCATTAGAAGACGCAAATGCTGAAGATGATGACTATGCGGCGTTTGTCGGTGTAGTCAACACGTCTACAATCGCACAGCAGCAACGCGACGATCCCGAGATGCAACCCCTTATTAATTTCTTAGAGGGACGCACATCTGCTATGCCAAAGCTCTTCGCAAGAGGGGTAGCATCGTTTGTTTGCGCAACGAGGTCCTTTATAAGGTGAACTTTTCTCCGAGCGGCAACACCTACTTACTTGTCGTCCCAACACCACTCAGGAAGGAAGTACTAGATGCGTGCCATGACGAACCGACATCCGGTCATTTAGGCCACACACGAACGCTATGCCGAGTGAGACAGAAGTTTTACTGGCCGAAACTGACGGCAACCGTTCAACGGCACGTTCGGACTTGTCTTGAGTGCCAGCGTAGGAAAGTGCCAGCCGTCAAACCAGCAGGGCTCCTCCATCCAATTGATGTGCCGGAAACTCCATTCACTCAAGTCGGAATGGATATTCTAGGACCATTTCAAACTTCAGCTGCTGGTCGCAAATAGAGAATTGTAGCCACAGACTACCTTACTCGCTACGCCGAAACCAATGCTTTGGAGCGCGGCACAGCAAGTGAAGCAGCGCGGTTTTTCATTGAGAATATAGTCCTGAGGCATGGCGCTCCATCTGTAATAATAACTGACAGAGGAAAAGCGTTCACAGCCGAGCTATTACGCACAGTTTTAAGTTTAAGTGGAACATCTCACCGGCGCACAACGGCATACCATCCACAAACAAATGGTCTGACGGAACAGCTGAAGAAAACACTTGCGGATATGCTTTGCATGTACATTGGTGAGCACTGTTAGGGTGAACACGCGAGCGTGTGGCCGACGGCACTATTAGCGCCACGTAACAGCCATCGTTGGAAACATTGCACATGCGCAGCATGTGCTTTGTGAAACACTCTTTCCACCGCGTGCATCACGTCATCGATACGCTTGTTCGTCGTCTGCTAGCCGCATTTTTGTTCGCTGAGCTGATACCTTCTGCATTTCAAGGTCCATCTGGATTGAAGATTGGCGCATGAAGGAAAAAAGTGAGTGTAAGAAGGATAAATATTAAACTTTTTACTCAAGAAAATTGCCCTTTTGCAATTAAAGTTAAACAAGACCAGGATAACAAATTTAAACACATGAGCAAATCTAATAGCGAGTCATGTGACCACTTACAGCAACGACTGCAGCTATTCTGTACGGTAACGAGTCGTAAAGTGATCGAAAATATTCCCGATCCGCTTTCAGCCTTTCCCACTGGTTGCTGACTTGCGCCCACAACTGGTCCGAAGTCACGGAATAAAGGGGCTTCCTTGCCAAAGAAGCTTTCAGACGGCCCCACACGTTTTCTATCACATTCAGGTCCGCTCCTTTCGGAGGCCATTCCAGTAGCTGCATGTGTTGCTCCACCTGGAACTCCTTGACAGCCCGCGCCGTGTGTAACGGTGAGCAGTCCTGTTGGAACAGGTAATTACCGTCTGGCAATAAACTGCTCCCATATGGCAACAGCACATTGTTCAAAATGTTGCAGTCATGTTCCGACAATAAGTGTCCACGTATACGTTGCAGGGGCCCTGAACCCTATCTTGAAACAGCACGCCACACGCTCACATTCGATCTCCCACTGGCAGAAACACCTTGCACGTTGTCTGGGTCGTTCCTGCGTGGCCTTTTGACGTTAACTAATACAATTACTTTTCAAAGCAGGAAGTTTGCCTCACCGTGTGCCTGGTAGTCTCCAAACACGCAATCTTTGGTCTTGTCGCGTCGAAAACGTCGACTCATCCGAAAAGATGACGTGACCCCACTCTTCTGACGTCCATGCTTCGTGCAACTCACCGAACTGCCGTCGTGTGTCCTTGTATGCCGCCGTTAGTAGTGGCTTCTGCGCTGCGATGCGACTGCGAAGGCCCGACGTACGCAGGCGACGTCGAACAGTAGTGTCCAAAACGTCCAAATCCAAGTCCTCGCGTATTGCTGGGGCTGGCAAGAAAGGGTTACGAACAGCAGCTGCAACTATGAGGGCGTCTTCATCGTCTGTGGTAGCTTTAGGGAGGGGCGCGTGGGGTGCATCCTGAATGCGACCTTCATACTTGTAAGCTTGAATTATCCTGTTCACAGACTTCAGGGGCCTATTAACAAAAGCGCCAATATACCACTGGGAATAACCTTTCAGTGAAAGATCGACAATTGAGCGCCGTTCATCATCAGGAACTCTAGCCATAATACGATCTGGTGACAGAATGAACGGCTGCAAAACATGTTTGGTTGTTTTATATACGGCGTTTCATGTACAACAACTTTGAAGAAAACGAATAGACAAGCCCCCACAGATATACAAGTTTTTTTTTTTGTCTTGTTCTGTTCAAGCACAGATGTTTAAAGAAATCTTAAAATGCAGGATGCATGGGCTTAGAAAAAAAAATGCGGCTAGCAGACGACGAACAAGTGCATTCATCACGCCATGCGCGCGGTGGAACAATATTTCGCGAAGCGCGTGATGCGCATGCGCAATGTTTCCAGTGATGACCGTAACGGGGCGCTGACAGTGCCGTGGGCCACGCGCTCGTGTGTTCACCCTAACAGTGCTCACCGCTGTACGTGCATGCGGAACATAAAAACTGGGACGAGATACTATCTTACGTCACTTTCGCTTACAATACGGCACAGCAATAGACAACACGCATGACACTATTCCGTCTTCTCTATGGCCGTGACGTCACAACCATGCTCGACGCTATGTTGCCTCATGAAAGTGATGGCGTTGACACAAGCGTAGACTACTTAACTCAGCTTGCTGAAGAAGCCCGCCAACTTGCCCGCGTACGTATTCGTCGCCACCAGGACTATGATACAAGGCGCTATAATCTTCGTCATCAACCTGTCTCCTATGAACCAGGACAGAAAGTTAAGATCTAGACCCCAGTTCACCATCGTGGCCTCTCGGAGAAGCTGTTGATACGGTACTTTGGGCCGTGTAAAGTCCTCCGTCGTCTCAGTGATGTTAACTATCAGGTGATTCCCGACAGTCCACATTGTTCAAGACGTCAACGACATGCACCAGAAGTTGTGCACGTGGTTCGGATGAAACCTTATTTGTCCGATTGAACCCGTGGGCTCACTACAAAACCTTCCGCCATGATGACGAAGCATCGGGACGATGCCTTCTGGAGAGGGAGGCTAATGTCACGGTTATTAGCCGAAAGCACAAAAGGAGGAAGAAGCCAGCATCACGTGTGGCGGTCTCTGGCGTTTTCGAGGAAGACGACGTTGCGCGTCTGCTCTTGCGCTTAGTTTTTGTGTGCCGATAGAGCCTTGCTGTTAACGTCGAAAGGAAGCCTTGCGTCCTGTTCTTTGCACGTTGCGACAATAGGTAGAGCTAGCAAAATGGCCGCGAGTGCAGCTGAAGGGCCCAATATACTTCAATGAAGCGTTGATGCTCGTGCACGCTGGGCACAGCGATGCTACGTTAACAAAACGTGAGCACTCTATAGTCTGACGCTAGGCGCGACCGGCGCGACCAGCGTCCATCGGTGCGGCCCGACGGCTACCGGCGCGAAATGCGACATGCTGCATTTCGCGCTGATGCGTTACCAAGACAACACTGCGTCTCCCTCTTTTCATGACAGAGGCATGTCAGACGCGCTGAAACGCGCATGCGTCAAAGCAACACAGCGCGGCACGCGCCTGCGAGTATATGGCTGGACCGGCGCCTGGCGTGTCAACGTCGGCGTGACGCGACGAAACGAACGCCGGTGAGCACGCGCACCGCGTCACGTCGAAATGTATTGGCCCCTTGACTGTAGTATGTAGTCATGTTCTCACATGACACGCATCTCATCATTATCATGTTTGCACCAGTCAATTACCTTCATCATCCATTGGCGCCACGTAATACCAAATTTGACATATGTGAAGCTAGCGAAACGGCCGCTAGCGCGTCATGAGTGTGGCATATAGTCATGTTGTTGCATGATACGCATGGCATGATTATAATGTTCGGATGTGTTCTTTATCTATGTCGTCCGTTCACATCGCGTAATACAGGGTTTGGTACATGTGAAGCTAGTGAAACGGCCGCGAGCGCATCATGAACGTATCATGTAGTCATGTTGTTACATGATACGCATCTCATGATTATCATTTTTGCACCAGTCGCATACCATCGTTATTCATTCACGTACTGTACTACACAATTTGGTATATGTGACGCTATCGAAACGGCCGCGAGCGCATCATGAGCGTGGCATGTAGTTATAGTGTTACATGACATGCATGTCATGATTTTCATGTTACGGTCTGTCGTATGCGTTCGCCATGTAATCATGCCATACCATACCAGTTTCGCAAAATGCCATGTGAACAAAACCACCTCAAGAACTGCAGGACCATGAAATGCAAATCATGACGTTAATGACATACATGTCATGATTTTCATGTTGTGACTAGTCAAATATGTTCTTCGTGCAGTAATGTTATGCCATACCAAGTTTGGTATTGGTACCATTATTAAACGGTCAGGAGTTTTTAATGTAAATGATAGATAGATAGATAGATAGATAGATAGATAGATAGATAGATAGATAGATAGATAGATAGATAGATAGATAGATAGATAGATAGATAGATAGATAGATAGATAGATAGATAGATAGATAGATAGATAGATAGATGATCTGTGGGGTTTAACATCCCAAAACCAACTTTGATTATGGGAGACGCCGTAGTGGAGGGCTCCGGAAATTTTGACCACCTAGGGTTCTTTAACGTGCACCCAAATTTGAGCACGCGGGTCTACAACATTTCCGCCTCCATTGGGAATGCAGCCGCCACAGCCGAAATTCGATCCCGCGACATGCGGGTCAGCAGCCGATTACCTTAGCCACTAGACCACCGTGACGGGGCTTGATAGATAGATAGATAGATAGATAGATAGATAGATAGATAGATAGATAGATAGATAGATAGATAGATAGATAGATTAGATAGATAGATAGATAGATAGATAGATAGATAGATAGATAGATAGATAGATAGATAGATAGATAGATAGATAGATAGATAGATAGATAGATAGATAGATAGATAGATAGATAGATAGATAGATAGATAGATAGATAGATAGATAGATGACAACGCTACTTTGAACGAGTAAACTCCTAGCGACTTCGCACTTCTGATCCCTTGCATGGCTAGCTAGGAAAAACTGCGCAAAACAGATCAGTACGCGAAATCCATGATACAAAAATTCACACCTGTGAATGGTTTTTCTACTTACTTTTTATATCTCCATAGAGAACATCGTTGTCTATTATATGACTCTAAGAATAAACATGAAACTTTTAGTGAAACGAGGTGTCACTCCTCCATCACAAACTGTTGCAAGCTTTATAGTGAGTATATTATTCAAAAATAGCTGCTGTTTTGTTCAAATAGTAAAGATAAAAAGGGCTATATTTTGCATGTCATTTGAATTTCACCACCAACCTGATCATATCTTCATCCAGCTACACTGAACCCCATAATCTGCTCACGTAACACAGTATAGTTACGTGAAAAACCTATCTCGAATTGCTTTTTATTTTATGGCCCCTGCAAAAAATGCATGGTTGACTGTCTGGGAGCTTTAGTTCTTGAGGAATGCCCTTCCTAAAAATGATTTCTAAAGAAATGAAATCTGCACAATGAAGCTATATTTATCATGGCAATACTCGAGCTTAAATGGTCACGGCTTAAATTTCACATACAATATGTCACATACAATATGACTGATTGCGAGCGAGCCAAATTTAGAATCGACGAGTTATGTACTGCTGTGTAGTTACTGTCGTTAGCTACAACGCCATAATAGAAAGCAATCTATACATTGATTCTTTCTATTATAGTATCTCGTGTGCAAACACCGCGTTAATCGAACGCGCCAATACAACAGTCTGTCCTGCTCTGATTTAAGAAGGCCCCGCCGCGGTGGTCAAGTGGCTAAGGTACTCGGCTGCTGACCTGCAGGTTGTGGGATCGAATTCTGGCTGCGGCGGCTGCATTTTTGATGGAAGTGAAAATGTTGTAGGCCCGTGTACTCAGCTTTGAGTGCACGCTAAATAACCCTAGGTGGTCGAAATTTCCGGAGCCCTCCACTACGGCGTCTCTAATAATCATATGGTGGTTTTGGAACGGTAAACCTCACATATCAATCAAATCAATCGAGGACGCTCAGTGCGCCCTATGAACAGCATTGAAACAATCACAATGTCTTAATAATGTGCACACATTGTCACCTCTAGTTAAAAACCTATGTGTAAAGATCCCAATCACATGTTGACAGTTGGTAGCAGTGGCGTAGCCAGTAGGTAGAACACTGGGGCCGTGCCTTCCCCCTCCACCGAAATTGTTTTCGCTGTGGCATACCGTTCACAAAATGACTCTCAGCCACTACTGCCTGTCCGACTCCCACTTCCGACCAAGGTGGTCATGGCGGACAGGAATAATACCAAACAGTGCTTGGTCACGTCTTTTAACTGTCCGTTGGGTGTTATTTTCGCGCTGGTTTACCTTACATATGCCTGCACGCTTTGTAATTGGTAGATCTTTAAACCAACCAGCCTTTGCCCAATCGTTGTTTTGACGCCTGGTGTAATACTACGCCACTGCCAAGCTATATGACGTACGTTAAGGCACTGCTTACAGTACACGGCCTTCATATAGTTTTTTTTTTAGGGGTGAAGCTCCTTATAGCAGCACCCGTTCGCCCCTCGTAGTCGCAGTAGTAGTCGTAGTTTGTAACCAGTCTTACATTTTGACTTCCAAGGTGGTGCCGCTGAGAGATTTCTTCTGTGCGTTGTTGAACAATAAAAAATTCGCAGCGTTCTCGTTAACTAAAAGCCGAATTTTCTTGTCTCTTATTCCCCCTTAGCAGACATAAGCGCGTACATTGAGCACTATCTGAAGGGAAAAGGTTGCTACGTTATACTCGCTGGGCACAACCTCCTTTGTTTTTAGAAAGGTTTAGCGAGCGTTGGGCTGCAGTTTTATGAATACAGTGAACAAGTATATACCATGAACTCAAGGTGGTTAAATGTTGGAAGTAGATACGAAGCGCAAGCCGTAAGAAAGTGTGCGCGTGCCACCTCTCGTTTAGTCCTTGGAATGTCCGCTGGATGGCGGTGCTTCTGTATGCGGAATATATGATGAAAAGATGTGAGATGGTGGTACTTGAAGTGTTTAATAGATGTACGAATGCACACACAGAAAGATATATGGATGGACGCATGAACGGACGCAGGGGCGGATGCATGAACGAACGCAGGGACGGACGCACGAACAGACGCACGCGTGGACGGGCAGATGGACGCACGGACTCACGGATGGCTGCACTGACGGATGAACGCATGGACGGACGCAGGTGCGAATGCATGGACGAATGCAGGGAAGGACGCACAGATGGACGTGCGAACGCACGAACAGATGCACGCATGGACGGGTGAATGGACGCACGGGCGGCCACACAGACGCACGCATGAACGGACGGAAGCAAGAACGAATGGACGGACGGATGCTTCGCCCCACTCTGTATCATTCACTCCGTGGATATGCTGCCATTTCTTTTTAATACTGTTTCAAGCAATGGCGGGGCACTCTGGTAGTAATCACCTGTGTGCCCCGCACAATTGGTGGGCTAGATTCCCACAGAAAGAAGATATTATTTTAGTTTTCTTCCCTTATACATCAATGTCAAATTTTCCCGCACAGACAACGGGGATTTTTCTTTCGCAACAAATGACGCCAACGCCGACACCGAAATTTTTGCTAAACGAGGCCTTAAATGCTATCGCGTTAATAGCGAAAAAGTATAGCGTAAGTGTGGCATGTAGGCAATGGTAAGTAAAGCTCTCACATAATGTTTAACAAGTAAGATGCACAAATATGCGCTACCTATACCTTCATTTTAGTCCTTTGTTTTCACGGTGAAGTGACGTAATTATTAATTTTCTGTGCTTCGCGTGACCTGTACCAGTACTTCATTTATAGGATATGTAAGCGTGGTCACGTTCAGGGACTTGTAGCACTTGGGCACAACATATTCGTTGGAAAGTAAGGGAGAGGTAAACAAGACATCACATAACAATGTAATGAAAAAAAAAGGAAATAAGGCATCCAGAACTGCTAACTTTCCGAACGGATTGAAGCGTGAGTCGAAGATCATCTGCCAAATTAACACGCAAAGGGAAGAGCTCAGTGCAGCAGCACCCTGTCGTTAAAACTATGCTTAATTTAGGGGACGGATTGCCTGTTTAGCCTGCATATGGTAATGTTCACGGAAGGAGAGGTAACAATGTACGGGCAAGTTCACACATTCTAATCGAATGGTATCAATCGGCTTTTGATAGGCACTTTATGATCCTTGGTCAATGTAGATTTGTGCGCATCACAAGGAAATACAATGTAACGATCTCATGCTGGCATGTCTCAATGAGTGGACAAGGGAACATGCTGTCCTACTTAGCACGCTACCACATTGTCCAATGAGCCCTCATCGCAAGGGATGCGCATGCCCGGAGTATCTTCAACAAGTCTGCATTAACGAATGAAGAAGCGACAAACTTAAGCGGCGAAATCGAGGAAGCCATCGAAATTGATTTAGAAGAAAGCACGTGTATCAGTGCAACGTCAATTCTGACAAGAAGTGTCTTATCTCTCCTGCAGCTAGCATCAGCTCATAGAAACTACCCGAGGTGCTAATCAATGCTGCGCATATGCTGGCGTCCGTGCTTGGAAAGCTTTATATTTGGCCGTGCACACAGATATAAAATTCAGTTTTGAGCACAACGACGTCCATTATTTTGCTCTCTTCCTGCCTTGTTTTCTAGTTCCGCTGCCCTAACCACTGTTAGCCGTAAACAAACCAGCTGAGTTGAATACTCCTTCCTTGTTTTGCGTGTTCTGAACACTACTTCCAGTTCTTGGCCTATATTCCTTTTAGCGTACACTCTACGATGAGTCGTATTCCTCGTCGCAACAAGTGATAACCTAAATGAAAACAAGCATTTTTTTTTCTTTCCATCGAGGGCTCTTGAGTTCAAAAAAAGAAATTCGTAGTGTACTTCAACTGATGCCAGTCGTCGGTGTGTTTTAGCAGTGCCGGCTTACAGCTCGGTAAGAAAGGAAACTCCGTACTATTGCGGTTGGCACGAAGCTTTTTAAACGTTTTAGCCACATGAGGTGTGCACGGTGACGGGACGAGGTCATCAAGGCGGCTAATGTAGGTTTCGCAGACTGAAAACCTACGAACCAACCACTACCGTATAGTATTTTCGTATACTGTATAGCAAACTGGCAGCGCTAATAAACCGTAGTAACAGCAGAAACCCTACACATTTTTCGCAATATATACAAAAAGATTGCACAAGCCGCGTACGCGCTTCGTGCCACTGACCCCAAACACTCTCACAGAGACGGATGACCCAGACGGACGCAAAGGGTACGCCGCCGTTCGTGTGCGCCATACACGACAGCCAAGAATGGAACAGTCGATGATGTGCCCCGGGCTTGCTTCGTATACAAAGAGTGCTCCCAGGAAGAGGGGGACGCCCTTGGCTTCCGGTTCCCGTCGTCGCGCCCGCTGTGTCAAATCAATAGGGTCGTCTTGGAGCCGGCAACGGCGGAGCCGGCGTCGGACGCCGCGTGTGTGGTGGCCCGAACCACGTGTCCAGCCTGCCGCCCAGACAAGCGCCCGCTCGGCTTCAGCCAGTCATCGTCGGGCGTGCGGAACGCGCCAAAGCGCTCCGTGCGCGCACCTGCTAAATACTTAAACCCTTCCTGACTGCTACGCTGCAACACCATTGCCTTCACCTGGCCACAGCTCCAGCCGGACGTTTCGTTGGCCAGAACTACCGGCGACTAGTGTCACTTATCGTTGTTGTTGTTGCTGCTGCTGCTACCACCGCCGTTGTTATCTTCTCGTCGTCATCTGCAACGGCCTCAAGATGACTCGCAGCGGCAAGGATCTGGCCGTCCAGTTCCGCATAGTGGTGAGTAGAACTGTGCGTTGCAGCTTAGCCATTTCTGAAGCGCTGCTTGGCTGTCGATGCTTGCTGACCAAATTTTTGATCAAACGTAGAGGACAGCAAGTGACAAATACGCTATAAAAAGATGGACGAGTTGGTTAAATTTCATACCGAAATCAGCTGCTGAAAACGCTGCTTCGCATATGAGAAGTGAAAAGACTTACGCAGGTGTGTTTTTTGTGCCTCAGTTCGTATTTGTCAACTAAGCGCATCCAAGAACTTTATGAATTGCTGTTTACAAGTTACCAGCTTACTCAAGAAGCAGGCTTTGTGAAGTGTTTCCTTCGTACCCGGAAGAATAAAAAGGTTTTGGAAGTATTTATGAAGAAATAATGGACGGAGAACTGTGGCACGTCAGCGACATCTACAGGCACGTATGTAAGCATTGAATTCCTACCCAAGGTGTGTGAGAGAACATTTGTTATTCACTAGCTCAGAACAAAATGTTTACTCAATTTTCCTGCCTCCCTAACTCCCGCTGACTAACGAATCTCTCTCTCAATAATTACTAACTGATTACCAAGAATTACATCACCGCTTTATTGCAGTCGCATCTTGAATATCTCTTGCGGCCATAAAACTTTCGCTACCCTTCTTCAAACATGCTAATTTTATAGTTGATGGAAAGAGGCATTAGGACACCCTTCAATGGCATTTTCAACACAGTACTACAGCCATCTAACCTCAACGTACGCGAGAACAAGTGTGCAGTGTCAATTTTTATGAAAGGGAACACGGGAGCGCGTGGCGTGCGTGCTCCAGCGGTTGCTGGCAGCGCGTTCAAGTGGAAGCGAAAGCAACCACAGTCTCTTTTTGCGTCATCTCGCAGCGAGCAAAACAACCATTCGTTGCTGATATGAAACCAGCGGCAAGATCGCGACCATTTCCTCTTTCTGGGTGATTATGCGAGAGTAGCTAGGTAATCACATTGAAGGGGAAGCGTTTGCAATCTCGCCGTTCTGTATCAGCTACGAATGGTTGGTTTGCTCGCCGCGAGATGACGCGAAAAGAGACTGTGGTTGCTTTCGCTTCCACTTGAACGCGCTGCCACCAACCGCTGGAGCGCGCAGGTCACACGCTCCCGTGTTCCCTTTCACGAAAAATGACACTGTAAATGTACGTACAGGCTGTTTCACACTTGGAGGAAATCTCGAGGCGCCTATAGCCTAGCCTCACGATGCGGCCATGATGCGGCCAGCACGGCAATCGCGCACCGGCAGCAGATCCCGCATGCGTCGACGCTTGAGGAGCATTGTCTTGAATAGTTGAACCACGTGGTCGGCTGTGGTGGTCAGTCAGTGAGCGAATTTCAAGGTTTCTACGGGAACTGGGCTGATATTTCTCATCGTGTTACAGCACGCGCCACTGCTGTCCAAAATAGGCGCCGTCATTGCTGCTGCTAGGAACATGATGGGGTATTTATTTGAAGTTAGAAGCTTCACGCGTTAATTTCCACTCTGGCAAGCGAGTGCTGCCTCAAGTAGTGAAATGCCGTCGACTATTGACGCACACTGAAGGATTCCTCAAGTCGTTCTCGTTTACTTTATTTTGTTGAACACGCGTAGCTGCGGGGCAATAGCTAAATAGTGTGTGTGTGTTTTTTTTTGTTTTTTTTGCGTGAAATAAACTCCACGCACGGTGCGGGCTCATTATGGTACTCCACGTCGAAGCCTACTGCGGTTCGAACACAAAGAAAAACATATACATTAACGCACTTAGCCCCACGGCATTTCGAGGGAGCGAACACCGTACGCTGTCACACTCTATTTCTAGAACCCATTATCGCCAATGAAGGCTGAGAGGTTGGCATCGCACAACGTTTTGTACAGAATATCGACCTATAGTTCCCGCAGCAACGATGGAAAAAAGTACAGACTTCCCGATAATGTGACCAGCGCACACCACCATCGCCGACGATGTGGTGCAATTCCGCGCTCCACGAGCAACATGACAAGCGCGAGTTGCTGCCAGTGCGAGAATGCAGCGCTGGCCGAGATGCACCTAAAGATTTCCCCTTAGTGTGACACAGACTGTGCAGAGTGATATCCTGAACAAAATCTGTGTATATGTCGCAGGCTATGATGCTCATGTTACAGCCCCAAAGTGCAGAAAAAAAATTCAAGTCTCACAACATGGACGTTATGTCACACTGGTTAACATCCTCAACTTTCATCTTTCCTCCTTGCTTTCATTCTTTCACAAGATAACTAATCGCTTTATTTCAAATGATGCTTCAGAACCAGATGTAAAAAAGAACTATTGAACTACAGGCGCGTCGTACAAACTTCACTCACAAGATCTTTTCTGTTGTTTTGGTTGCTGTTGTATTATATTTGCGAAATTGCAGTATACTTCTCGTCATTACGAGTCACACTGCCTTATGCAGCAACAACAGCGTGCGTCATTAATTATAATATGGCATGTTTCTTTCTCTTGGGTACAACATTACAATTGGGTGGAAATCAGTGACACATTTGACATCCATGTTTCACTTATAAGCGTGTTAGCGTTTTAGCTTAATACAAGGTACTTCGTTTTCGGAGCGCCGTTATTTTTGTTCCGCGATCTGTCCATTACAAAGTAAAATGACAAGAACGAGAGGCTGCACATCTTCACAACTGATATTCACTTATTGCGGCCGGCCTTCGACCGACAACTTTCATGGATAGTAACGCTTGTTGTTTAGTCATCTATAGTACCTCATTTGTTCAGCTGTCCATAGTTAAAGTTGACAAAAAACTACGTAAATCTAGGGCCGTTTTGGTAATATCATAACGGACTACGTCAATTTATATGTACATTAGTATAAAGGTTTAAATTAGTCAAAGCTGCCAAAGAACCTCACATATTTTTATGAAACAAAACTCTCAATATCTTCGAAATGAAGGGCATTTACTTTCGTACTAGTTGTTTTCACTGGTCAGTGGTCATAAATATAGGTTGGTTTCAATTAATGCGAGGGACCAGAGGCAGATTGCTCTTCTTAATTTTTGTCAATACATTGGTGTTTTTGAGGACTACGTTTCGATATAGACAAAAATGATACTCGCCGCCGTGCTTAGATTCTGGTGCTGGTGAAAGATCCTCAGGTGGTCGAAATTTCTGGGGTTCACCACTGCGGCGTCTCTATAATCATATCGTTGTTTTCGGATGCAACGCCTCGACAGTTATCATGTTTTTCAGGACTACTTATCTAAACAAAACCAAATGAATCATTCTTTTTATGTTTGTGCGTTGTTAAATAAGTTGGTTGTGCGTGAATATAATTGTCGTATGTTCTCACCATAGTCATACGTTAAGCATACTGACTGGCATTTATTTGTTAATATTGAAGACAATTCTGACGTACAAATGAAAGAAAGGCAATATAAATGTTTGTTTTTGTTTTATTTCATGCAACATTAGTGTGAACCAATAGACGATGCAGCCAAGCAATGCATAGTGGTCATTATTTGCAGTCTTTACACTCTATTGTAGATATTAGGATATTGCAAAACAATGAAAATTGATGCAAAGTCTTCTATATATCTTTCATTTGTTCCCATTGTTTCATAAGTATTGCAATACACATCAAATAGTACAAATCCCATGCGCGACACCACGCTTGGCTTCTTTAAATTTTTGTTCATTTCGATTTTTTCACGTATATATCACAGTTACTACAATAAAGTTATAAATGTAAATACTGCTTCTATGCCTAATTTGGCTATATTGTTTCTTAGTTGTAATGAAATGTAATTGTGGTGTAAGGAGCTTTTGTGACCTAACGCCTTCGATTTCGGAAGTCAAGGGAGTTAAATGTATCTATCTGAATGCTCCTTCCTCTGTAGTGAGTCGCACGCCACATCACCGAGATCACCAGGCAGCGTGACGTGCAAGCATTGTCGTCTTGCGTCCTTATTATGACGTCTTCTTATTATTGCATCTTTATTATTATTATTAATTGTGCCGCACAAGTCGTCTTGCGTACGCAATCGCCCAGCCGGAGCTCCGCATGTGAACGCGAGAATACGTCTATATAGACACTATTTTTTGCTTTCACTAAAGACCATGCCAGTTAAAGGGAAAGGGGTCGAAACACGTCCGAAACCTGGAACGATCTCCCGCGAGGGCGCCGACCAGACGGGGCCCCCACCTCCTCAAAGCGTCGCGCGATTCCCGCTCGATACACAGGACATCACGGACATTTTCGGGCTCTCTTGTCCCACCTTTGTGAAGCGTTTTGTAACTTGTTCTCGTTGTTACGTGCCTCGACTTTCCCATTTGGTTGTAGTTTTGATCGATTCTTTTGTGCCCCGCCACGGTGTTCGAGTGGCTAAGGTACTCGGCTGCTGAACCGGAGGTAGTGGGATGAAATCCCGGCTGCAGCGGCTGCATTTTCAATGGAAGCTAAAACGCTGTGGGCCCTTGTGCTCAGATTTGGGTGCAGGTTAAAGAACCCGAGGTGGTTGAAATTTCCGGAGTCCTCCACTCCGGCGTCTCTCATGGTCATATGGTGGTTTGTGAACGTTAAACTCCACACATCAATCGTAAATATTGAGTGATAAAACTCGGTGGTTAAAAGAGCTGCTTCAAGCATCAATATAGTGTAGCCAAAAATAGTTTTCAGGGAAGGGTGGAGGGCTACTTGAAGAAAAATTTTAGTCACGAATTAGAACACAACAAAAGAAAGGAACATGAAGACTAGCCCTCCCTTTTATTTTTCCCTTTTGTGTGTGTTTTATTATGCGGCTAAGTTATGTCTTTAAGTATGTACCAATTAGACCAGCAATAATTGGAGAGGGGTGTTCTACCAAACTTAGTGTGAGTGTTCGTGTGTGTGTCAGTTAGCATAAGTGCGTGTGCATATTGTCACGGGGGGTCGTGACGTGGCCGAAGACATTGAGACTGTATGTTCAGATCAAACTGTTTATTTGGGCGAACCTGTGCCCGGTAAACGAAAAGTCGGATTACAGTGGCAGACTCGCACAGATAGCGGCGAACGGAGCGTCGGCCGGTGATTAACTGACAAGCGGTGAACCGCGTCGGTATTTATACACGTGGCGTCAAACATTCTAGCGTTATCGCTGGCAGCCACGTAGGTGCTTGTGAAGTGGACGTAATCTTAAGAAAACGATCTACTCTAATCGTGAACCTTCTAGAACAATGAGGCGCAGTTTGCGCTGAACATTCCAGGCAGGCTTTGGGGCCGAAAACCGAATGAAACGTAACTGTAGATTAGATGTGCGCGTGGCAATATACACATGTTAAATTAGAAAATATTAGCGAGGATTCGAACGACCTCCCCTCCTCCCCTCCCCTCCCCCCTCTACGCCTATGAAACATCTATGTGCAGTCAGTCTGTTTATACGAATGATATTCGCTATATATATTATTCGCCGTGCACGACATCGTTCTGGTTTAGCGACTGCAAAACGGCTCGCTTCAAATACGTTGCAACATAAATGCAACGCCATTGTTCGTATGAGCGTAATCGCTAGCTTTGTGAGCTTCAAAATGTGAAGTCTTCTTGTAATTCATATTGTAAATATTGTCTCAAGGACGTTCGAAACAACATATTTGAGGCATATTTGAGGCACTGACTACTTTCCTAATGCTACCGTAATGACTTCTGTGCTCGATTACCCCCTAGTAACTTTTCTAGAATAAAACACTTATTACAGAGAATTGTATACTGCAATTATTGCAAGATAGGACTGAGCGAGAAGTTCTATGGTCAAGTGAACGCGCATATCTGTCTGTACAATAAAGCAGGTTTAGTTGAGCGTTCGCAGCAACATTCCCGACGCAGCCTGCGAGGAAGCTATTTATATTATACTTTACTAATGACGGGCTACTTGTATACACCATTTACCGCTAGTGCTAGTCCGCCGCAGTGGAGCAGTGGCTATAGGGTGCTCGGCTGCTTACCGAAAGGTCGCGGGTTCGACCACGGCTGTGGTGGTCGCATTTCAATCAAGGCAAAATTGTTGAGGCCTGTGTACTGTACGATTTCAGTGCACCTTAAAGAACACCATGCAGATGGTCGAGATTTCCAGAGCCCTTCAATATGCCCCGCCGCGGTCGTCTAGTGGCTAAAGTACCCGGCTACTGACCCGCTGGTCGCGGGATCAAATCCCGGTAGCGGCGGCTGCATTTCCGATGGAGGCGGAAATGTTGTAGGCCCGTGTGCTCAGATATGGGTGCACGTTAAAGAACCCCAGGCGTTCGAAATTTCAGGAGTCCTCCACTACGGTGTCTCTCATAATCATATGGTGGTTTTGGGACGTTAAACCCCACATATCAATCAGAGCCCTTCAATAAGGCTTCTCTGATAATCATATCGTGGTTTCCGGACGTAAAAGCCCCCCATATTATTATAACCATTTTCGGTACGCCGATCTCAGGGGAATATCAACGTGCACCTTATGCATTACCAGTGTGATGGCGTGAAAGGTGCAAAGGGCGCGCTTGGCACGCCGCTCGTTCCCATGCAGCGCTGTTAAAAGGCCACTTACCAAGCTCCCAAAATACAAAAAAAAGAGCAAGACTGATAGTTGGGCTAATTGGTGATACATTACGGGAAGTAACTGCGCACAAACTCACGGGACGAAGACAAGCAACACAAATTCTTCTCTTCTCTTCGTCCCGTGACTTTGTGCGCTGTTAGTGCCCATAAAATAAGAGCGCAATATTCTTTTCTGATATTTCTCGTCCTTCTTGGCGCACTATATCGTCACGTGTGTCCCGCGAAAAAGACGAAGGCGACAGTGCATACGCGCATCTGCACGCTTTTATTCAGAACGCAAACACGAGAAAGACGAGGAACTCTTTGGCGCGCGCGGTTAATAAAAAGACCGACCCGCTGCTGTTTTCTCAGCGTCTTCAAATACGACCTCTGTCTTCAAGTCGCGACACTGGTGGAGGTGCTGGGGCCTGCAACCTGATGCAAGAAAGCGTTGTTCTTGATCGTACACCCAGTCCGGAGCCTCAACATCTTCTTACGACTCCAGTACACCGATTCAGCCGGCGCCTCCTAGGCCTAAGTCCAGAACTCTTGACGGCATCATCTGTTACCAAGATGGCAGCCCCTTGAACGTCTGCGGCTCTCCCTCCGGCCAAGACGGCTCATCCTTACCAGGTAACTTTTGAGACTCCTCGTGTTCCCGAAGTCTTCCGTGGAGAACCGTATGAAGATGTCGAGGACTGGCTCGACCAGTTCGAGCGGACCACTGTGGTGAATCGTTAGAGCGTGCAGGAAAAACTTGGCCATGCCTACTTCGCAATGGAAAATAGCGCTCGCACGTGGTACGAGAACAGGGAGCCTACTTTCCAAACCTAGGACCATTTCCGCCAAAAGCTTCTCGAGACGTTCCTGAGTGTGGACCGACGGGATCTCGCACAACAGATGATTGAAGCCCGCATGCAAGAGCCGAACGAAAGCGTCGCCATGTTCGCTGAGGATATATCCCGTCTATTTCGCCGCGCTGACCCTGACATGCCTGAGGCAAGGAAAGTTCGTCACCTGATGCGGGGAGTTAAGGAAACTATTTTCGCCGGCCTTGTACAAAATCCACCAACAACAGTGGATGAATTCGTCAAAAAGGCGACTGTCACCGAGCGGGCGCTCCAGCAACGATGCCACCACTTTGACCGCCTGCCCGACCAAATGCCGCCTGTTGGTGCCGCCGCTCAAAACGCTGCTGTTTCTAAAAACTCTTTACGCCAAATGATTAGGCAAATTCTGCGGGAAGAGCTGCGGGCCCTCGGCCTTAAGTCTACCGAGCCCCCAGTTGCTTCTGTTGCGGAAATTGTGCGCCAAGAACTACGGCAAGCCTTTCCTTCACCGGCGCCACCACCCGAACCACGTCCACTGACCTATGCTGATGCCGTCCGACGTCATCCGCCTGCCCCAGAAGAAGCACTCTTTCAGCCACGGCCCGTTACCTTGCCGTGGTGCAGCGGGAACCTGTGCGGCGACCACCAGTACGTCGCACTGACATGTGGCGCACTGCCGACCGTCGACCCCTTTGTTTTCACTGCAACGAACCAGGCCACATCTCGCGCTACTGCCGTCATCGAGAAGCCCGGTTTGGAAACTTTTCTCAGCCTGCTTCATCTTATTTTGAAGACCGTCCTGACCATGGTGCTGATCACCTGCCGGCGAACCAAGCGTCTTCACCAAGTCGTCGCTGGCGGTCTGCCTCACCTGCACGAGGTCACACTTCCCCGAATCTCCAAAGCTACGCTGACGCTGTCAGAAACCGCTCCGCAAGCCCGTCCCAGCAGGGAAACTAACAGCCACGACCTCCGAAGGCAAGGTTGCCAATCGCCGAGACGCCAAAAAGACCCCCTTGCCTCTACACAAAGACGACGTGACGACGGTGATGACGAAGACGACGACAACCGCGAGTGCTAATGCCAATGAATTTGTACGTGCCAACCTCAGCGTTATTATAGACGGACACCACGTAACAGCATTAATTGACACTGGTGCTGACTTCTCTATTATGATACAAGAGCTCGCCGACCGCCTTAGGAAGGTCAAGACGCCGTGGAGTGGGCAGAGCATAATGAGTGCTGGTGGTCAGCTAATGACGCCAACGGGTGAATGCACCACTCGGCTCGTAATCGGTGATTCGAGCTTCGTCACGACTTTTGTCATTTTACCGGACTGTTGTAAAGAGTTGATTTTGGGTATGAATTTTCTGCGAGAGTACGGTGCCGTCAACAACATTGCAGAACGTATCGTCACCCTTTCCGCCCATACTTATGTCGACGCCACCACTTAAGAACAACTGCAACGTTTACGTGTAGCCGATGATGTGATGCTCCTGCCGAGATCTTGCTGCCTTCGGTCTTATGTGAACGGCCGTGCCGTAATGAGGTGATAATGGAGCGAATAGACACGCTATTGCTTACGTAAGGTGTTTCAATAGCGAGAGGCGTTCTGGCAGTAATTGATGGGCGGGCAGAAGTGCTCATCACCAACTTCAGCAACGAGCGTCGTCACATCCAGAAGGGCACCGCGATTGCCTACTACGACGACGTGGACCAAGCCAGAGATTGCTTCGCTTTGCAACCGGACGAAGCGACCATCCCAGCCTCGACACCTTTGTCTGTCAACATTTGCTCAACCCTTCACCCTCGGATAAACAGCGCCTACTAGAGCTGATACACCAGTTCAAAAATTGTTTTCATGCACGTCGAAATTCAAGCAAACACCACTGACCCGGCACCGAATCATCGTTAAGGAAAATACGAGACCGATCCGTCAGAATCCATACCGTGTGGCTCCGAAAGAACGTGAGGAGATCCAAAAGCCAGTTCAGAGGATGCTCCAAGATGACGTAATACAGCCTTCAAAAAGTCCCTGGGCATGTCCCGTGGTATTAGTTAAAAAGAAAGATGGCAGCTTGCGTTTCTTTATAGATTACCGCAAGTTAAACCAAGTAACAAAGAAAGACGTCTACCCACTGCCACGCATAGATGACTCTCTTGATCGGCTGCGGCATGCACGCTATTTCTCATCGATGGACCTGCGAAGTGGCTATTGGCAAATAGAGATCGACGAGAGAGACCGTGAGAAAACTGCTTTCGTGATGCCGAACGGTCTTTATGAATTCAAAGTGCTTCCATTCGGGTTATGCTCTGCGCCAGCCACTTTTCAGCGTTTAATGGACACTGTGCTATCAGGACTGAAGTTACAGACATGCTTGGTCTATCTAGACGACGTTATCATCGTCTCAGCTACGTTCGAGGAACACCTAAGTCGATTATTCGCAGTTCTACAAGCTATACGTTCGGCTGGCCTCACTTTAAAACCAGAGAAGTGCCGTTTCGGTTTCAGCGAACTTTGCTTCTTAGGCCACGTGGTCAGCCACTAAGGTGTTCATCCTGACCCGGGCAAAATCGACGCTGTCGCAAAGTTTCCCGCACCGCATGACAAAAGAGCAGTGAGACGCTTCTTAGGCCTCTGCGATTATTACCGACGATTCAACGCCAACTTTTCGTCTATTGCGGCGCCCTTGACGCGGCTCACACGAGAGGATGTCCCCTTCCTTCGGAGCGAAAAGAAACAAACAGCGTTCGACGAATTACGCCAACGCCTCCAAACACCTCCGGTTCTTGCGCACTTCGACCAGGAAGCGCCAACAGCACTTCACACCGACGCAAGCAATGTGGGCCTGGGCGCCGTACTGATACAATGGCAAGATAACTGCGAGAAAGTGATAGCCTATGCCAGTAGAGCTCTCTCTCGCACGGAAGAGAACTAATCGACTACCGAGAAAGAGTGCCTCACCGTGGTTTGGGCGGTTTTCAAATTTCGACCATATCTGTACGGCCGCTCACTCAAGGTTGTCAGTGATCACCATTCGCTTTGCTGGCTCACTAACTTGAAAGACCCATCCGGCCGTTTAGCACGCTGGAGCCTTCGGCTTCAGAAGTTTGATATGACCATTATTTATAAATCAGGGAAGAAGCACATCGACGCAGAGTGCCTCTCGCGGTCACCCGTCGAGCCTGCCGCTATAAATGACGAGTCTATGGACGCATTCTTGGGAGTCATCAACGCGGCCACTATTTCACAAAAGCAGCGCAATGACCCTGACCTGCTTCCGCTTATTGACTTCTTAGAAGGACGACGTAAAGACGTGCCGCGAGTTTTTGCGAGAGGAGTGTCATCTTTTTGTTTAAGGAATTACGTCCTATACAAGAAAAAGTTATTTCCAACCGGCAGCCCATACTTGCTCGTCGTCCCTGCATCGCTGCGAAAAGAAATTCTAGAAGCCTGCCATGACGAAGTCACCTCCGAACACCTCGGTTACACTCGAACATTGTTCTGTCTGCAAAACAGTTACTACTGGCCGAACCTACCTGCTGCTGTGAAACATCACGTCCAAACATGTGCCGACTGTCAAAGACGCAAAGCGCCACCCGGTAGGCTGGCAGGCTTATCACATTCCATCGAAGTACCAGCAAAGCCATTCGCCCAAGTCGGAATGAATTTCCTGGGCCCATTCCCAACTTCTACCACAGGGAACAGATGGATCATTGTCGCCACCGATTACTTGTCTCGCTACGCAGAAACTAAAGCCATGCCGAGGGCCACAGCAGCAGAAGCGGCTCATTTCTTCATAGAAAACGTCGTCCTTCGGCATGGTGCTCCAACAGTTCTCATCACGGATAGAGGAACTGCGTTCGTGGCAGAACTTTTGGAGTCAGTTCTTAGGCTCAGCGGTACAGCTCACCGGAGAACAACGGCGTACCCCCCAGAAACGAACGGACTAACAGAGCGGCTTAATAAGACCCTCGCAGACATGCTCTGCATGTATGTCGACACAGAACACAAGAACTGGGATGAAACCTTGCCTTATGTGACCTTCGCCTATAATATCACCCGGCAGGAAACTACCGGAATGACACCGTTCAGTTTAATACACGGGCGCGAAGTCACTACAACGTTGGACGCTATGTTGCCGCACGAGTGTGACGACACTCACGCTGACGCCGAAGAATTTGGTCAGCGCACCGAAGAAGCCCGACAGCTAGCCCGCGTGCGTATTTCTCACCAGCAACACAAAGATGCGAAACAATACGACCTACGACATAAATTGGTAACCTACAAACCAGGCGACAAGGTATGGGTCTGGATCCCAATACATCGACGCGGACTTTCAGAGAAGCTATTACGACGATACTTCGGCCCATATCGAGTCACCCGACAATTGAATGACATCAACTACGAAGTTATTCCCGACGGCGATTGCAGTTCCAGTCGCCGACACCGCTCACCCGAAATCGTGCATGTCATCCGGATGAAACCCTACTTGTCCAGCTAACTCTCGTTCGTCCTGTGGGTGCCGGTGCATACGTGCGTTTTTATAAGTAGAGCGCCTTGGCTGCGCATCGGGACGATTCTATTTTTGGAGGGAGGCAAATATCACGTGTGTCCCGCGAAAGAGACGAAGGCGAGAGCGCATACGTGCATCTGCACGCTTTTATGCAGAACGCAAACACGAGAAAGACGAGGAACTCTCTGGTGTGCGCGGTTACTAAAAAGACCGACCCGCTGCTGTTTTCTCAGCGTCTTCAAATACGACCTCTGTTTTCACGTCGCGACAATATATATACTGTGACATAGACAGTAGTTCCTGTGACGTATACAGCGTACATGCTCTCGATTGGTTGATATACGCAAAATATCACATGTGGTTTGTCTCCTGCACTACTTTGCCATGCAGCCGCCCATCCGTTCTTTTTTGTCTCGCATGAACATCGTGCACAATCAGCCCATCAGACTTCGTTTTTGTGTTTACAACGGCGCCAGCGGTGCCCCGCCGCGGTGGTCTAGTGGCTAAGGTACTCGGCTGCTGACCCGCAGGTCGCGGGTTCGAATCCCGGCTGCGGCGGCTGCATTTCCGATGGAGGCGGAAATGGTGTAGGCCCGTGTGCTCAGATTTGGGTGCACGTTAAAGAACCCCAGGTGGTCGAAATTTCCGGAGCCCTCCACTACGGCGTCTCTCATAATCATATAGTGGTTTTGGGACGTTAAACCCCACATATCAATCAACGGCGCCAGCGGTGATAACAGCGTGCAGCTGAGAAGCCCGAAATTCTGGTATGCTCTAGCACTTAGGGCTGATATTGTTTACGTGCATTTAACAACTACGAGGCGAGGAGGATGCATTGTAGTTATGAAGGAGAGGAGAAAATCCCCCCTTGCCTTCGAATCGTGGTGGTGAGTTGCCCTTTAAGGCGCAGTTTGTACGTAGTGTGCTTTCACCGGAAAGAATGCGTTTAGGTTAAAGAGCGCAGAGAGGTCACTTCGCTAGCTGTAGAGGCCGCGCTTGCAAAATAAGTCCATTGTTCAAACACAGCCAAGCAACAATTGTGACATTTGTTGCTGCTCGCTCGTCATGTATATAACTGTGTGTGCGTTTCGTGCATCTTTTGTGCTTGAAGAGCATGCTGCACATTTCTATTTGCTTGCCGTTGTTCACACGATATTCCTATTTGTTGCTATCACGTTGATTGCTTCGCCCTTGGAGCGAAACTGTTACTTTTTGAACTTTGAATTATGTATCTGATTTTTTGGTATTGTTTAAAACTCGGCGTCTGTTCTTCGCTGCGCCTTCCGTTGTGGACTTTACACGTGTGATTGCATTTCTCAGGTGTGTCTTATTGGTGCAATGCGCCCTATTTTAATTAATCTAGCGAAAAGAACATCTCGCATCAGCTTCGCATGAGTTCCATTGCTTGAGCTCGACTGTCGTAGTTACAATCATAGGCCCATATTGACAAACGCTCCTCGACTCGAAACTTCACCTAAAGAAATCCTTGGGACTTTTGAGGTGGCAAAAGTCTCAAAGCGAGACAGTCCTCACGTATCCCTTCAGTTCAAGTTTCAAGATGAAGATTGTGAATACGAGCCATGGAGTTTGCCAAAATAAACTAAAGGGAACTGTCGCGCAGCGATCGTTTAGCGGCCATGGGAATGATGAGTAGTACACGGATTTGCCTAGTCTAAGTACTTGCGGGCGGTGAATCGCAATTGTGGCTTCATTTATTGATGTTTCAGTGTTGTTTCCGAAGAAAGAACGGACCCTTTAGAACTTCGTGGCCCAATTTGAAATGGTCAGCCTAGAACAATAACATCGTGAAGCGCAACCGCTGCACATTTGCTGATTTTTTTTTCATCAGAAAACAGCTCCAAGCCGCACGAACACACACGAAATCAGAAGTACGAAGATTAGACAAATCCGCGTACTACCCATCATTCCCATGCTCGCTGAAGTGCCGTGCGTTGAGCTCCCATAGACACTAGCGCCATAGTTCCCTCTAATGTATATTTAGGAAACTCTGTGGTTACAGCAACCAAAGTATTTCTATACACATTTTGCTTATTATTTTTTGCAACAACAACAACAACAACAAATTTATAAGGCACACCGTAAGGTGGAGGAAGCTCTGGATATTTCGACCATCTTATGTTATTTATCGTGCACTGACATTACAAGCTACACGTCGTGAACTTACTTACAGCGCAACACCTGAAAACATACAGGACAGGGAAGGAGTGAAACAGAAAGAAAACAGCGCCGTCTTTTCTTTCTGTTTTACTCCTTCCCTGTCCTGTATGTTTTCTGGCGTTGCACTGTAAGTAAGTTCACGATGGATCCTAACCAACTGGCCCAACTTACCGTCTTACTACAAGGTACACGTCTCCTTACATTACGCCTCAATCGATATGGGACCGCTGAGCGCCGGGGTGGAACAGACAACCTTGGTGTCAGCAGCCGAACACTAAGGCGGACGTGCTCCCCGCTCTGTTCTAACAGCTTAAGCATTTCTGCGAAGCTATTGAACAGCGCGCGACCTTATAACAACTGCTCATTATTGTTTGCGTTAGGTAGCGTCCACGAACAAAGTATTTAATACGATCATGTAATACTCTAGTGTTTATTTATGGTTAGCACACATACGGGAGTGTACGAGTAGGCTCTCGCACCCTAAGTTATCGTTCAGTGCATAATGCATACATAAGAACGGCATTATACCACACAAATATTTGATTATGCAGGACAGGCATGCATTCCGAGACGCTCGCTTTGTCTTGGAATTGCTTCTTATATAAGCCGGCTTACAGTGGCTGAAGATTGCATGCAGTTCAAGAATTTTAGTGACAACGGGTAACTGATTCTTGACTTTCCTCGCGTTGTTGCAACGCTTAGGCTGAGGAAAAGCACTAACTTCGGATCGCCAGCAAACACCTTATCTGCAGTTGATGGGAGAGAAACACGACTGCTGCAGCGCTCGTAGCAACATCTTGTCATACGCAGCTTGACTGAAAGGCATATATAGCTCTGATTGGATTGATTGATATGTGGGGTTTAACGTCCCAAAACCACCATATGATTATGAGAGACGCCGTAGTGGAGGGCTCCGGAAATTTCGACAGCCTGGGGTTCTTTAACGTGCACCCAAATCTGAGCACACGGGCCTACAACATGTCCGCCACAATCGGAAATGCAGCCGTCGCCTCCGGTATTTGAACCCACGACCTGCGGGTCAGCAGCTGAGTACCTTAGCCGCTAGACCACCGCGGCGGGGCCATATATAGCTCTGGTCAGTTGATAAAGTGAACCATTGGTAGCAACATATTACCTGACTTGCTGTTATATTGCGTTTGACAAAAAACACTCAATAGATACGAAGATTTTTTCTGGGCTTGTTATTGTTGCATAAAGCGTCCGGGGGTGTTGCCCAGCTTTGGAAGGATGATTCCTTTCTCCAACAACCCGCTAAACGGCAACTTACAATAATTTACGGAGGAGACACCATCAGCATAAAAAAAAGAACCAAAGGGCGGCCGGATGCACGACAAATTGCCTTTCAAATTCTCGCCGTAACAAAAAAAAAGTGCAGCTTGCGCGAAGTCCTCCAATGCTGAGTGTTGCAACGGAGTTGGTAGACAAACGGGGGATAATCCAGCGAAAGCATTCTGACTGTTAATCAAAAGACGAAGAAGAGAAACAAGCTAGCGAAGACAGCGCATGCCGGTTCGTTGAAGGTATACTTTTTATACGCCACACGGCAAACTATACGAGCTGTATTGTAGTGTAAACGGCGATAATTTCTCTTTTTTTCTTTAAATGATGAAATAAGAGAGGTTGGTGCCATTACGGTGGCACTAGCTACTCTTCCTCACCTGGCCGACAAAATATGTCGTAAAAAAACAATAAGGGCACAAAATGCAAGACAGTAGAGTGTACTACGTCCTTATACTCGAATGCCAAACATCACATGACAGTTCAGATACGGCTAATGGATTAATATGTATACAAATTCCACACACAATGTCAGTTTACATCACATGGCAGTTCAGATACGCCTAGTAAGTTTATATGTACACAAGTTCTAGGCACAAGGTCAGTTCACGCCGAGACAAATTATTACACAAAATATCACTCTTTTTTCCATATTATAAATTTCTTATAGCATAAAAGAGAAGTTGACATCGTATACAGTAGGTCAATATTTCTATAAAATATTTATTTCTTCAAGATACTTCTGAAGGCGACAAGCGCTCCTTTCTGAAGACCTGCCGTTGGCCATAGACCTAGTATATTCGTCACTGTGAAAAGATTCCTTTTTTGTATCGACGTGTATGTTCTTTCCTTTCTTGTCAATTTTTGTGTTTTTTGTCTTGCTTTCTTTCTGCCCCTTCTTCTCTTTTTTCTCTTTCATTCTATGATTTCGTTTCTTTATCTCTCTCTCTGTGCCCTTTGTGTCTCACCCTCTATTTTAGTGTTTCTTCACCTTTTTGTTTCTCTCTTTCTCTTCCCATTTCTGTAATCAATATTTTATTCTCATTTCCTCGCACACCTTTCCTCCTCACTCTCATTTTCATTTCCCATCACCTTGTTGTACTATACCGTACAAGGCCATCACCTTCTTTGCCATTGTGCATGGATAGCAGAGTGGTTAGGACGTTCACCCTCATATCGTAGATAAGCTAGTTCGAATAACGCCTCGCAAAGAGATATTTAGCCCAGAAGTTCTCTCACTGTGTATCTTATTATATCTATTTCCTTCTCTCTCTATACTGGTTCTCTCACTCATCACGTTAATTCACACCTCGCCGCACAAATCTGCGCACATCTGCTGGCGAAGCAGAAGAGGAAGAAGAAGAAGGAAATTAATGGTGATCAAAAATTTCTATTTACGACGAACGTTCATTCTCTATCTTAAAGGGACACTAAAGATGAACTCTGACTTGGTTTATATTGACAAACTGTACTCTGAGAACTCTAATGTCCTATGCTTCACTATCATAACTTCATTACTAGCGAAGAAAATCAAGGTTGCAATTTAATTATCAAGGGTCATGCCAAAATCTCAGTGTGTGACGTAAAAAATTTCGAAATGTATTATCGGTACTTTCATGGCACTGGCTCGATGAAACGTTTTCAAACTGCGCATGCTAAGTCTGTCGGTGTCATCAGTTGGCAGATGCGGAGTGGCCGACGAACTCTGCGCCGGAGCACTCCACTCTGGCTATAGTGAACTAGAATATGATCGTATTCTAGTTCACTATAACTCTCGCGGAGGACAACTGACGGGAACCTACCAATGGAACACAAGCACTCCTTCTGAAGGAAGTGGCAGGGTCAGAATGGAACACGATGACACGCGTCTCTCTTCTTGCACGAGTGGGCGCGCTGCGCACAGTGACGCTACGTTAGCAAAACACGAGTTCCCACGCGAGGCGCAACCAACGCGACCGGCACCCAATGGCCCACCGAACGTTGGCACTGTTTCAAGTCGCGGGGCGCTTGCGACTACCGGTCAAATTCGCTGATTTATTCGGAGATGAAAAGGTTGTTCTGTGGAGCGGATCTGATGACGGAGCTGCTCCAGATCTGCCAATGGAACAAACAGGGAACACTGTCGATCCGCCAAAGGGCCATCCAGCGGCTTGGGGAAGCTCTGCCGAAGCAACGGAGAAAAGAAGCCGACGACCCGTCTAACGGGCGTGGAGGCACCCGAGTAACTGTCGCCTAGTCGGAGCACAACATCCTCGAGGTCTAGGCTCTGAGACTATCGGACTCTAATAGCAGTAACCTTAAGAGAACATCCGCGCCCTGCGAGGCCGGGGACTTCCTACACACCGGATGTATAAATAAATGCTATTTCTCTCTCTCTCTCTCTCTCTCTCTCAATCTGCCAATAGAATAGACTGGCTCCGCATTGAGTATTAGACAGTATTACCGTAAGTGCTCCGAATATATAACACCACATAACAGCCACAGATTGCAATGCTCTTCATTCTTATCGATTACAAGCTACGCAGGAACCAGTACAGCCTTTGAAAAACATATCTTACGCCACGGCTTTTGGTTCGGGAGTCTCATGGTATTGGCACCACCCGCATTTTACTTTCGTGCATTTTGTCGCTTACTGAGCATCGTGTCGCGGTAAGAGGGGTGTCTTCAGGATTGTACAAATTCACTTTACTGATACGCGAAAAATCGTTTGCTCTTTAGTGTCACCTGAACATCACTACTGTAAACTCGCCTACATCAAGTTTTATTTCAACTAGAATGTAAAGAACGAACAAGCAACGGCGACTATTCGATGAAACCCAACTACCATTCAATATAGCTGGCATTTACAACCTGAACGATCTCCTACCTCTTCCTGTGAGACCAGACGCTACAATAAATGGAACGTTGTGCTAGCTGGAATATTTACGCGGTTGATGCAGTGCTGAAAGGTGAACGGAGAACAACAATCATGCGGCACTTTCTGCTCTACGTCATCGTCTTCCAGCTCTGAATTACCAACGCAAATGGTGGTCTCGAGCTCGTCGCCTTCAGCGATCTTGTCTCGGCTCAGAACTTGAATCTTGGCTGAAGCAAATGCAGGGTTTCTGATAGTGTATACATGCAGACATAGCCCACCGCCGAGGTCCCCGAAGGCTACACGGGCATGAATTCTACCATAGAAGCGTAGCTAAAATTCACAAGCAGTAATGACAAATAAAAAGTATGGTGAACGAGAACGCACAACCTTTCCACCTATGAGGGTAGGCGCTTGGCGCTTTAGCCACCCAGCTACCGACACACACAGGCGAAGTTTATTTCTCTCTCTCTCTCTTGTCACGTAGTCGGCTAACAAACGATACGCCTTCAGATTGTTTAACATTGTCAATATCGCAGGTTTCTATGGGACGGCATCAAAAAAAGAGGGTTCAAATATACAAAGCTAATTTTACGTGAAGAATTAGTATTTGTAAATAATTCTGGGGTTTTATTGTACCAAAACCACTATATGAGTTCGAGGGACGCCGCAGGGGAGAGCTCTGAAAATTTTGACCATTTGGTGTTCTTCAACGAGCGCTGACCAGCTACAGTACATGAGCATCTAACGCTTCGCCTTCATTTACATTTGACCACCACTGCCTGAATCACACGTGCGAGCTTCTGATCCGCAGCTGAGAACCATTTATCCGCTACGCTTGTCAATGGACCGTCGCCTTCGCTAATTATATGTCCATGGTATCGTATGAAGCTAGCCGTAGTGGATGACACAACATTAATTTTTACCGCCAGTGCTCCTACAAAGTTGTCCTTATTCTAATTCTACAATGGTGTTAATTCCTTTCGATCTGGCCAGAAAGCGACCGTGCCCCGCCGCGGTGGTCCAGTGGCTAAGGTACTCGGCTGCTGACCCGCAGGGCGCGGGTTCGAATCCCGGCTGCGGCGGCTGCTTTTCCGGTGGAGGCGGAAATGTTGTAAGCCCGTGTGCTCAGATTTGGGTGCTCGTTAAAGAACCCCAGGTGGTCTAAATTTCCGGAGCCCTCCACTACGGCGTCTCTCATAATCATATAGTGGTTTTGGGACGTTAAACCCCACATATCAATCAATCAGAAAGCGACCATCGAAGCCGGAAATCCAAACCATGTACTCATGCTCATACACTTTCTCTACTAAGCCGTACGGCATAAATTCCTAGACTTCATTCATCATCATCATCAACAACATCATCAACATCATCATCATCATCCTGACTACGTCCACTGCATTACAAAGGCCTCTCCCATGTTCCGCCAGTCGACTCGGTCCTGTGCTTGCTGTTGCCACTTTATACCCGCAAACTTCCTAATCGCAAGTGCCGACTTAACTTTGTTTATTTATTTATTTATTTATTTATTTATTTATTTATTTATTTATCATAGTACCAGCGCCCAAGGGCATTACAGTGCTGGGGGGGGGGGATACAAAATTTCAACACTGAATACAGATACTCACACTTCTGCAACACAATAATAACGCTATTCATTGTCAACTATACGTAGCGACACGTGGTAGTAGACAATACAAAGCAGCTTCACAGTACCGTTTCGTCCCTACACATCCTCGCGAGTACACTACTCTATACCCTAAAGCAATCTTAAAAAAACTTCATGTGAAGTAACCTCTGCTGCTTCAGAAGGCAACCTATTCCACCAAGATAGCGTCCCGGGAAAAAAATGACATTTTAAATACGTCAGTGCGGCAGCTTATTTCCCTTATCTTATTGGCAAGATCTAGTCGCTGTGAAACTTTCTGTCTCCCTCTAACCTGGTTGTTTTTTCTGGGAATTCATTCAGTTGCCCTTGATGACCAGCGGTTATCCTGCCAAGACGCTACATGCCCGGCCCATGTCCACTTCTTCTTCTTGATTTCAACTATGATATCCTTAACCCCCGTTTGTTCCCTAATCTACTCTGCTCTCTTCTTGTCTTTTAAGGTTACACCTATAACTCCGCCGCGGTAATCTAGTGGCTGAGGTACTCGGCTGCTGACCCGCAGGTCGTGGGTTCGTATCCCGGCTGCGGCGGCTGCATTACCGATGGAGATCGAAGTGTTGTAGGCCTGTGTGCTCAGATTTGGGTGCACGTTAAAGAACTCCAGGTGGTTGAAATTTCCGGAGCCCTCCACTACGGCGTCTCTCATAATCATATGGTGGTTTTGGGACATTAAACGCCACATATCAATCAAGGTTACACCTATCGTTTTCTTTTTCGACTTCGTATATAAAACAAACCCGATGAGGGCAAAAGTAGCTTTGATCATTTCCACCGTCTTCCTTCTATTACGGAATAGAAAATGACGTTGACTCCGTGCTCCGTATTCTAGTTGAGATCGATGCACTCGAACGGGGCACACCGTCGGTCACCGTTCGTTCTACTCGATGGGTCGTGCCGTTGGCTTCCTCTTTGGGCTATTTTGGAAGCACCTTGTTTGTTTGGCCTGTACAGCGTCTCTGTTCTTTCATTTATCTAACCTGGGAGGCGGATACTGGCGTGTTTCCCGAAAGTGTGCCACCTGTGTTCAGATACTGTTTCCGATTGCCGTTCCTTAGCGTTATACCAATATCTTTTGGCCTCGTTTCCGTGGTTCGAATCCATTGCGAGAAACGTCAATAACCCATTCGTGTTGTGCTTCGATGAGGTGCGTGCACCCCAGTCCCGTTGTACCGATAAGCGGGAACTGCGATAACCATGCTTAAAAATTGCACTTCTTATGCTTAAATAAAAAGTTAGATAGTTGTCCATCAAATGAAAACGTAATTGTTAGCCCGCTAGATATGGAGTGATTTCTGTGTACCGAGTTTATAGTTCGTACTGTTCTATGAATTAAAGAACACGCTTGAGCTCTTCGAATGTAACAAACGCAAAATGCGCGCATATTAGGCAACTCCTGAGTCGCTTGTCATCGTTTCATAAATTAGGTCACAGTGTTGCATATCACACACGGGCTCATATTTCACCAGCTCAATCGACAAGTGTCAAGATTTTTGTAGACATTGTATCGTGGTTTTTGTTAACTGCACCCTTGTACGAATTCCCATTTTATTTCTTTTGTATAGATATGTACACCACTCCGCTAATAAATCATTGTTGAAAGTCAGCGCTCTATTCCGTCCTCGTTTATTTCTTCTGTAGTTACCTTTTAACTACTTCTAGGTTGCGCTATTCGTATATTCAGTGATGCCCTGTGAACTTGCCCATGTTTCTATGCTTCATTACGTCATAATTCACCGTCACAATTACTCTATGGCATCCGCGCCCAAAACGCTTGTTCATTATTCGCTCTAATGAAAGAAAAATCACATCATATCGAAGGAGTGAATGATGATGAGTGGGGTGAAGCGTCTGTCCGTCTGTCCATGCGCCCGTCTGTCCATCTGTCCTTTCGTGCTTCCGTCTGTTCGTTCATTCTCGCTTCGCCCATCCGTACGTGCGTCTGTCCATGCTCCCATCAGTCCATCTGTGCCTCCGTTAATTCATCCGTTTATCCGTGCGTTCGTGCCTCAGTCCGTGTGTTCATCCGTCCGTGCGTTCGGATGGACAGATGGCAAAAGCATAGATGCATGGACAGATGGACGTAAGCACGGACGGACTGACGCACGTATGGACGGACGGAATCAAGAACAAATGGATGGACAGACGGACATACGGACGAGCAGATGCACGGATGGACTCATGGACAGAAGCACGGATGGACGGATAGACGGAAGCATGCACGGACAGGCAGGCAGATAAATGAATGGACGGATGGACAAAAGCACGGACGCACAGAAGCATGGATGGTTGCACGAACGGGTGAACGGACGGACGCATGGATGGTAGGACACATAGATAAACGGACGGACGCTTCGCCCCACTCTTCATCATTCACTCCGTGGGTATGCTGTGAAAACCACTAATTCCATCTAGTCATAATATTTACAAGGACATTACACACAATGCCGTCTATTGAACAAGTCATAAACTTGAGGTGGCTACATGCTTCATACAGAGGAGAAAACGACCAATGGCGTAAGGAGCTCCACCCCCAAAAATAAGGAATACTCATGTATTTAGTGTTGTCACTCGAAAAACAATGACTATTTACTTCAGGCCTAGCAGCGTGAAGACCAATTCTTTATATTTTTGCCCTTTCGTATTCACCTGTTTGTGCCTTTACCTCCTGCCTCAGTGCGGAGTAAAGAGTATCCAACCACTCCATTAGCCTGGCTATCCAATTTGTAATTATTTTTCTATCCCTCTTTCTTTAATACTCTTTCTCTGTTGCTGATGCCGCAACGGCTTGCGCAATGCCTCATCGGTGAATAACGTGGCCGATCGATGGTGCTCCATCATACTTAACGATATTTATGTATTCCAAGTTGCTTCCCCAATAGCAGTGCCTTATTTTTTGTTCTATTCCCGTAGAGTACTCAAACCCCTACATCGGAGGGGCAACTCCACGAATTCCAGAGGCATCAGGCGTTGATAGAGATACCTCGTCTGGTGATAAAAAAAAGAATATACGAGCACACCTCAGAACAAAGTCAAGCATATACAATGCAGATTACGAACGACGCAGGGTTATTGGCCAGACAAGTAAGAAGCTCTGGGCTCGTGACTACTGCAAAATAAAGGGAGGATTGCGCGCCTCTCACGCAAGGAGTCTCGAGAAACATCGTCCCACCACGAGCCGGCGGTGATAGTCAGCACTCACGCCACACGGTGATGCGGCGCGCGTAACCCCGTTCGCGTGCGTGCGTGTGATTACAACGAAGCAGCAGGAAACGTACCGGCTCTACTAGGCTTTCAAGCGTATATATTCTTGGCCCAGACACGGCAAAATTTTTCCCAACACCACAGCCAGGCATTTCTGATATGGACCAGTAGTGTAGTAGTTCGCGTAAGGAGGACTGCCCTGTTTTTACGCATTGGCTTTATTTTTATGGTGGGCATGTTTTGTACGTCTTAACGAAATCGATCCCGTGAGGTGGTGTAGGGCGCTGTAATGCGAAGTAAGTTCATTTATGTGGCATAAATTATAATGTTGCCTTATGAGCACACTACTTGCCTGTATCACGAGGTCGTCGAGTTATTCCTCTGCGTCTCATAGCGTCGCTCCCGTGCACCTCTCTGCCCTTGTGTCATTCTATATGCTCCATTATTTTCAAAGACTAGGTCATTTTGTGTACCATGGCAGAGTTGATGGTTTAATGTAGAGAAAGTAATCCGCAACTGCGAATTCACAGAACGAATAAGATTATATATATATATATTCGGAAGGGCACCCTCCCTGAGTTTCATGAATATTTTTAGAACAGTAGAAGTTCAGAAGAGTACATAACAGTGCGTATGAAGCTTTCATTTGAAAAAAAAAAGTGAGAGGGTCATACTTAGATTTTGGTTCATGATAAAACAAGGTATACGTGTGAATGCCCACAAACAATAGAACAAAACATGAATTCGTTTATTATCATCAATACATTGCAATACATTGACTTAATTGGGAGGTGGGTGCAAAATCTGCCCTATACAGCTACTTACCAGAGAGGGGGGCGCTACGGCAAACCTTCGTCTCCCGCTGAAGGTTAAACTTGAGCACGCATATGCATTTCTGAGAACAGAAAGATTCGAAGTTCAAGGAATGCTCCTAATGTTGGATAAGGTCACCTGTGTCCTAAACTTATTGTATTGTGTTATAGAAAACCAGAATGATATTTCGTGTCTCATATTTCCCGTCATATAGATGGCATAATTATATAACGAATGCACAAAGACGGGAGCATCTGCCTCTCACAACTTATGTAAAGAAATCTCTCTCTGTATCTTGTTTTTTTTTGTAATGGTAGTGATTGTACCGTAACACAGGTAACAGATTTGTTGACATCTCAGGCTTATGTACGGTGCGCTTACAGTAAGGGTTATTATTTTGAGATGAACCTTATATAAGTGCCTGAAGTAATTTTATACGTCCAATATGGCTAAACAGGTGAGTTTGATTTGTGGATTGGTGTCTTCTTCCACGGCAGGGGTGATACGCTTCGGGTTTCCCGCGTGACGTAAATACAAAATTATCACTACCACGAATCAGCAGGCATGCTCTTTGTCCTCTTCTTCAAGACTTTTTAGCTTTCCTGTCAGAAGACGTGCTCCGATTAGACCGGTATGGGAGACAATAACTATCTCGAACGAAAAAATAAGTACATTGAGAAAGATTGAGGAAGAATGAAAGAGCGAGAGAGAAATTATGCCGAAAAAATACCTTGGAAGGAAGAGATTTGAACCTGCGCAATCATGATTCGAAAAACGGGTGTCCTAACTACTCATCTATCGAGGCACGCTATTTTATAGTACAGTAAAAGCCTATTGCATGGTCAATAAAAGTGCCACTGATAGCCAACTAGCGGGCGCCGATGATAGTGCGCGCGGGAGGTCGAGCAGAAGACAATGTTTTGCATAGCTTTGATGTGAGGGAATGTAGGCAATTCGCGGCTGCGATTTCCGCTTCGGTTCAAGACAACTAATTATGCGCCGGTAGCTGCAGGAAAGGCGCAGTGCTGTATGAAAGTGGACTTACGCATAATGTTTGCAATAAACGAGTGTTCAAGCAAGCGCGCGTCGCCGATTTCAGACGACGACACGAAAACATGACGCTGAAAGTTCCCGCGCACCAGAAAAACGAATATCAAAAGGAATATCTTATACATTTTTAGTTGACTTATGTTGCCTTCCTGATTTGCGCATCTGATACTTGTTTCTTTATTTTGTCTTTTTCTTGTGTGTTATATATGTTGTACCCACCCCCTCTGTAATGCCCTACGGGCCCTGAGGGTATTCTAATAAATAAATAAATAAAAGGTGACGAAAGCGCTTGCCTTACCCTTTCCACGCAACATGCTGCCGAGACAGCCTATCGCCTGCTTAAGGGGATGATTCGAGAAATCTAAACGGCGCTTGTCGATTCTGAAGACGAGTCTGTGGGGAGGATCAACTCTTTTTCCTTATCCTAAGCTGTGCTCTACGCTCAGATGAATCGTGAGTAGAGCTCAAGCGAACTCAAGCACGCCGCGACGGAGGGCCAGTCATTGAGAAGTCAGTCAGGGAAGAAGTTCAAACATTTCGCTCAACAAGAAAGCACGCGTTGCTTGCTGATGTAGTGTGGTCAGTCGGGCTTTCAAGTATCAAAAAATGACGCTATGAGAGCCGTGACAAGTTTTCAAGAAAATCGCCGAGGAGACATGTGATGACCGATTGCGAAAAAGCACAAACCATGAGCGCTACTTTCTACGTGGAGTGAATCGTCAAGCCGGTAGACATATGAAGGGTGCATCGTGACATGAATAGTGCAAATATGAAGTTCCGTCACAAAGACCAGCGTAACGAGGCCCAGCTATCAGGTGGAGCTCATGGCGAACATTTGATTTGTTTTGTTTTACAAGTGCCACGTCTCAGTCACTACTTCTTCTTCCTAAAATCAGCCGTTGCTTCTCTGCTGTTTCTGTTTGTGATGTATACAGGACGTTTGAGCAAAACATTCTTGCATGCCAGTAGAACTGTACCAACGCATGCTCATGCTTCCGTAACTGTCGTCGCCTAGCAGTGTCAACACGCTTGAGCGCATCCAACGAGCACCAATATGGCTGAACCAAAGCTGTGAACGATAATCGTTGGCGGTGTTTCATGAGCGCGATTGGGTGTCTTTTTACACATGTGTGCACGTGTGTTTTATTTTTTGTGTACTTCTTTTTCTTCCTTCTTTCAGCTGTTCATAATTCACTCAATAGCTGAGATGTTGCCGGCACCTTACTTGTGCGGCATCATCGTGTCAATAAAAATTTAAAAAAAAAGATGACGTCCAAGTCATTTTTAGCACAATTTGGGTAGCTGCTGCAAGCACACTTGACGGGTACTTATTACGACATTGATGACTGTGTAGTCGGCAGGCATTCTCTAAGCCCCTCTTCCATTCTTTGCAGAAACGTGGTACCCACCGCACACTTGCGAGGAACTTAGTTCACTTTTTCGGTGCTGTGGCTGACTAAAATGAAGAATTATGCCAGAAGCTTTTGTAATCTTCATATTCCCCCATGGGGGGTATGCGCCACAGTTTGTAGGTTAACAAGATCAAGCTCTTGTTAAGGAGTGGAGCATTCGATGAACCACTCGTTGCGAAATTTGAATTATGTGGCACTTGGTAGTTCCTTTGCTGTTATAAAACGCTGAATTACTCATATTAACGTGATTCCTTTCAGACATCAAGCCTGCCTTAGGCCAGTTAGAAAAGGAGTTCCAAGTACGACTGCTTCAAGTATGCATTTCATGCGTAAGGCTCTTCAGCTAAAGGAAATTCACGATGAACTTGTGACTTCAAACCAGATTGTCTTGTTGAGTAGCAATGTTTGCAAGCACTTGAAGGTTTGTGCGGTAGGTGTGCGATTATTGTCGCTGCGTGAGTGTATCACTACTTCAATATTATATTTCTAAGCATGCATTAAAATAAATACCATGAAAAAAAGCACCAGCGAGGCTCAGTGGTAGAATACCGGTCTGGCACGCAGTGAAATGCAAGCCTCGTAGAAAGAGGCTGCTTCCAATGTGAAATCGTAGAGTGTGATTTTTCATTTACATGAATGTTAAAAGAAAAAGTGACGGGCAGCGAATTTTATTGCGAGACGCACTATAACTGTCCAGTGCGAACTGCTGAAACCTTGACGGTCGTCGGCAATAGTGTATGCGTTGGAGGAGGTTGAGAGATGGTTGGTGACGGGCCAACATGCCCTATGCTTAAGTAGCGCACTTTTGACGGTGACAAAGAGGACAAGAAGTACACATCCTATCATTGGCTTGAGAGCGTAAGTTAGGATTTCAGATAAGTTTGCTTTGACTTTTATTTCATTTCTGTGTCTCTCGGGAGGAAGGGGGGTGATATGTATGAAGTATTTCTGAAATAAATTTACAGTTGCGAGTGTCGTGCCCTTCTCTTTGTCGCCGTCAAAAGTGCGTTACTTCACCACACGATGTGCGTTGGAGCCGAAAAGCGAAGCGAAAAAGAATTGTCGAGTCACCAGTTTCGTCCTCGTGCGGTAGATGGCGGCACTGGACCGTAGAGCTGAGTCCCTCAGTCACATCCCTATGAGGTCAGAGGGCGCTACAATACTCGTGTTGCTTTTCCTTGTCATCATCTGGTTTTCGCAAGCTGCTTAAATTCCTTCGTGCGCCTTGAATTGCTGCTCGGTCAGGTCGGTAAGGCATCATAGAAACTTAAAGCAAACAACACGAGGACGGAAAACGGGTTTGAGACACCCTACCGTTGACGTACAACATTTTATTACGAAACAAGCTACTACTTACAAGGCGAAATATTCACGCCAAGTTCATTAAGCAAGTTTTGTTATTTGCTGAGCTCCGCGGATCACAACAAATATTTTTACGTGCTCTATATGGCCTAGAACGTTACTGGGCTAATTGAGGGCGCGTAGCGCTGATGGATGGATGGATGGATGGATGGATGGATGGATGCGAAACCTTGTTTGAAGTCTTGAGGTCATGATTATTTTTTTCTCACTTTGTCTTTTATAGATTGTAACACGTGCAGTTCTCGGTATGTCTTTTATGAACAGTCGGTCTGTAAACTTTCAAGATAAATACTTCAAATTAAACACTTAACTCTCGACTGAATAGCCTTTGCCTTTCACTCAAACGAGAATTCACGCGCGTGCTCGCACGTTCTATGCACATAACTTTCGAATCTGCACCAGGCAAGCACCACAGATAATTGAGTGCTGCAGATGACAGTTCTGATTCTGATTCTGATTCTTTATTTCAGCATTCATTTACAACAAATGCTAGGACAGGAGCAAAAATCCGCTATCATAGCGGCTTGACAAAGGCCCCTACCCCTACAAAATTTGGCAGGAGACAACACACGTACTCAAAAACTGAAATGCATCGATATACAGATTATCTTTCGAGAAAAAAATATAATCAAACTAATAAAACACTAAAATGTGTGTTGAAAATTGACAGAACAACGAAAAGTGTCCTTTTTTCCTTACACAGAAGACACTTTTTTTTTTTAGTGAACAGTTTACAACGTTTACAAACACAGTCGTAGAAAATATGCATCATGGTGAAACCACACAGATTTTCAAGTACACAAGAGCATGTAGGAAGGCTTTCACACACACCACAAAACTAAAAGACTTACCATACCTCAGAAAGTCATTCCAAGTTGTTGCACTTCAGCCCACATGCTCACAGAAGCTGATTTCTATATGCTAATGACTCAGATAGCGGGTCACTTACGAGATATATATTATGTATGAATCATAACTGAGTCCAATTCTGGGAGCCAATACCGCACTACGATTTTTTTTATTCACTACCACACCAACTAACACCTCATACAAAAAACCACGTGTTTATTTTATGTTGTTTTGCAATTATCAACGTAACTTCCGCTAAATCTCTCAAGTAGAAAAAAGCAAACAGTTCAAGCCTGAGTAGTGGGAAATGTTGCTTTCATAATTTGTACATCTTTCTTTATTCTTTTGTGGTCTGTTCTTTATCAGCGCATTACTCCTTCTTAAAATATGGATAGCTATTGGGATATTTGTCTTTCGGTTATCCACCACCTTTCCAGTATCGTCTTTTCATATGTCTGGGGTGATTAAGTAACTCCGAATCTTACATGGTGAGCCGCAGTCTCGGCATATCTTATTCTAAATACCTAGGTGCTTTGTGAGGGAGCTGAATTAATTAAAGCTTTTGCCAACCTATGCTTTTAGGGGCGAAGCTCCTTAGGGTGTGGGTCTGTCCTTCCTCCGTTGTTGTCGTACGTAGCCACCGGTGGCACATACCCGCTCTAGAGTGGGTATGTGCCACAGGGGTTACGAGATGGAAGACGGCGGTACTTCGAGTGTTCCCTAGATAGACGCACGGACGGACGCTTGTATGGACGCACAGACAGACTATCAGACGGACGGATGGATAGATGGACGCACGGAACGAGAATGTGCCACAGGGGATGCAAGACGCGAGATGGCGGTACTTGGGGTGTTCGCTATATGAACGCACGGACTAACGGACAGACAGACTAGAAGACGGACGCACAGATGGACGGATGCACGGACGTACAGACGAATGGACGTACGAATGGACGGACGGACAGACGGATGGACGGATGGACTCACAGACGGACGCACAGACAGATAGGCAGACGCATGGATGGACGCATGGATGGTTGCGTGGTTGCACGGAAGCATGTACGGGCTGACGACGCTTCGCCCCACTCGTCATCATTCACTCCGTGGATATGCTGTGATTTTTTCATGGCACATGACACTTTCATGGCGCATGACAGATGTCTTGCACTTTCATTAATTACTGTGTTTCCTAATATTTGGCTAACGTAATAATGTTTATTGCATAAACTCAAGCTATGTGGAAGCGCGCACGTCGACGCAGTTAGGGAGCCAGGTATAGACTCTCACGTGTAAATTATAGGAACGGATCATATGACCGACGCGACGAGTAAATAGACTGGCACAAGCCCGCGCCATAATTTCATATCTGGCGCAAGCGCTGGCTGCATCTAACATTCGCGACCCCTGGCGACGGCGCGTCGTACTTGTTCGGGTCTCGGCCACATCCTGTAGCGCCGTATTGATCGCCTGTTTTTGAGGCCAACGGCGGCAGGAGCCAGGAGGGGCAGCAGCAACTGCGTTTCCCCGGAACAGGTCTTTCCCAAACCGAGCATGTATAACTACACAACTGTTTTCTCCACTCCCCACGCTTCGCTGTCTCCTCTTCCGCGCATGCGCAGTGGGGGGGGGGGGGGGGACGAGTGATGGGGAAAGTGAACCGAATGCGAGAGAGCGACTTTGTGAGAGAGTAAATGGTTGAACGAGGTCCGGCAGAAGCAAACCACATCGACAAAAGGAAAGCATCATCACGCTCTTAAAAGAAGATGCGGAGCCGCCGCCGGCTGGGGTTCTGGCATCGTCTGCGATGCCGGGTCGCATGCGAGGCAGTTGAGAGGATTTCTGCGAAACTAGGTCAGTTCCGAGCTGGGTCGCGGGGCAGCTCATGGCCTCGAGGTCATCCGCATCCCTCTCCAATTGCGCTCGTTTTTTTTTAATTTCTTCATAAATTCGATGCAAATACTAGGTCTCCTCCTGCCTATGTTATGTTTTTCCGGCAGAATCGGAATGCCACTGCAGCTCTGGTGACCCCATTGGAAATATTTTACGAGAGTTTTCGTTTTTAAAACCCTAACCTACTCCCCCTCCCCCCTTTTTCTTATCGTGATTACCTCTTACCCGACTGCGCGAAACTCTATTACACTGAGTAACTCGGTCATTCCAAGTGATCCTGCACTGAACTGGTCATCGCCGGACTGATGGGTGTCTACATGGTGACAAGGACCTTGTACCCGGAATCCCTGTTGTCGGAAATGGGAAAAAGAACGATAATATATATGAACGGAGGAATCGCTTTGGGATGTTCTCCCAGCTTCGTGGAGAGAAATCGTTCCGACAGCCCCAGAAAATCGAGTGCGCCGTAATTGTTGTACCTTCCTCGTAGCGAGGCGCGGGAAACGTGTTGATCAAAAAGGACTTAAAACGCAATAGGAAATCAGTAGAAATGGATGGAATGAACTATAGTTATCTACTTTCTTTTTTTCTATCTTTTTCTTTATCATTAGCGTGAACCATCACGAGTGTACCGTATTGCGCGCGCTATTTCAACTGATTTCTCAAAAAATGTTTCCTTCGAAAAGTACATCAATTTCATTTATTGTTTACCTGACAATGCAAACTCTATGTTACTCGCCATTCTGATTTTTTGTCTTACAGAAAATCAGCTTTATGGTTAGTTTATCACAAGGAACAACACCAGCCACCTGTCTATTCTTTATTTGCTTATTTCGGATGGCGAATTGATTGCACTTCTTCGGGGCAAATGAACACCCTCTTATCTGCAGGACTGTTGGTAAGGACACTCTAGCTCAAAAGAAGGAAGGGAGGGGAAAACACTTTATGTCGAGAAAAGCGGAAATCGCCGCCGTACCAGCTCTCTCTAAGACGGGTTGCTATGGGCAACCCCTTCTTTATTCTTTTTGATTCCAGTGGCGCCCCGCCGCGGTGGTCTAGTGGCTAAGGTACTCGGCTGCTGACCCGCAGGTCGCGGGTTCGATTCCCGGCTGCGGCGGCTGCATTTCCGATGGAGGCGGAAATGTTGGAGGCCCGTGTACTCAGATGGGTGCACGTTAAAGAACCCCAGGTGGTCAAAATTTCCGGAGCCCTCCACTACGGCGTCTCTCATAATCAAATGGTGGTTTTGGGACGTTAAATCCCACAAATCAATTTTGATTCCAGTGTAAGCATGCCCTCCTCACTGGAAACCATCAGTGCGCCTTAATTCAGGAAGTGACCGTGACGCGACGCCACATGAAGGGTATGGTTGCTCGCGTAACACGTGCGTCCGAGCGCTTTCCCTCAGAGATAAATAAACGTGTTTCCCTCTCCAATATTATTCATCTGTCATACTTGGTCCTTCATGCTTTTTTATTTGTCCTCGAAGCAATCCGCCACCACCTCACGGTGTTCTTTTGAATTCAGCGCATGCACCAGCGTGGCAATGACGCTTCCCCATTGGTGGCCCGCACATCGACTGGAACAGACACGCCCTACCTGAAAACACCGTGTCTCTTACATAGCCAGCGTGACTTCCAAGATGGTGAACACGAGGAATGCAAGATACCGCCCCACGGATCTGTACACAACTGAAGAAAACAATTACATCATAGGATTTCTGTCATGAGGCACCACATAAAGGATTCGCTCCCACATGACTGCAAAGCACACGCGAAGTCCAGGCGACGGAAGAGAGCAGGATAGGGTTAAAAGAGAAGGTGGTGAATGCCCGTATCTTGCGCATCTGGCTGGCATTGAAAAAAAAAGTTAGAGGGGATGCTGTTCTGCGTAAGGGAAATGAAAAAATAACAAAAATAACAAAAAGAGGCATAGAGGGTAGAATTTTATGTGATATGATACAGTAAACTATGTAGTCTACGGCCACTCAATCTTTTAACTGGCGTACGCGAGCGACGACGTTTAAATGCTTAAACGCCCTATTACATGATCAAACGCCTTATTACATGAGTCAAGCTGCAAACAAGGAAAGCGCATGCATGCTCACAAAGCGCGCTCTGTTGGAGTCATCACCCGCAGGGCATTTTTCTTAAACGACGTCATCCTATATCAACGCTGTTTGCATGAACAAGCTCTGTGGTGTTGTAAGTACTTAGTGAAACTTGCTAATACCTCGAAGCACTCCACGTTCACCACGTTCCCACTCGAGGAACACGCACCCGACGCAGCGCTTACAACAAAGCAGTTGGTAGCAGACACTGTGTGTTTTTCAGCGCAAGCATGTGTGAGTGTGAGAGTGCTTTGAGAGACTACCAGGTTGCACTAGTTACTTGAGATTTGACGAGCTATCAACTAGCCCAACAACAAGTTTTCATAACAGGGCACCGTGATTGAGGGCGAATAGTCCTGCTTGAATTTCATATTTCGAAAGTAAACGTTGCGGCGAAACATCTAGTAAAGAAGCCCAAGCGCGGATAGAACCCGGGCTGTTAGTGTCATCTAGGCAAGGAAATCTCAATACACTTTACACGCCTGCCTCAGATGAGATATGATAAGCAAAAAAAACAACATCGTGAAGAAGTACTAGGATAACAGTCGATGATCCAAGCGAAGCACGCTTCGTGGGCTTGCGCTTCACCTGTTTGGAACTAGGCTCTGCTATAGGGCGCTGAAGCGCAGAAAAGTCACCACTCACGCATGATTCCTAAATATTTGGGTGGCTGTACATCTGCAGTATGCATACATGTTCTGCCTGTACAGCCTTTTAACAACACATTGGGATTAGTTCCAGAGACTCGAGACGTGTTGAATATCCCTTAACAATTTAGAAAACGCTCTTAATGCTCGCGGAGCCATTTGGTACAACTGCCCGCCACAAATATTTTGTGCTCCCTGAAAGGTTGGTCATCAAAGTATACAATTTGTGTTATCCGGTGATCTGTGCGATAACAAGAGAACCCCCCTGCGATGTGGGAAAGATTTTGCATGATACAATATTCTGTGACAGTTAGAGTCTTCTTAATCGCCTACATCGTGAAAAATAAATATGTAGGTTACGACTCGAATGAAGCTAACCTTTTTGACGTATTATTCATCATAGAAAAGTTAAGAATCACTACACCTAGAATTCTCTTTTCTATATTCGTAATTGTGTGCGTTCTTTGAATGCTTACCTGCGCACATGTTTTATCTAACTCACAAAGTACTTATCATCAACATTGCTTCATAAGCTTATGGTATCTTCAAATTTTTCTGCTTGTATGCGTTTCTTTAAGTATTTCTTCGTCTAATAGATCGACTCAAAGATCAGGAAGCTGGTGAAAGTCATCACCCGGGTGCTTCTTTTTGAAACTCTTCTATAGGGGAATCACGAGGAACACGTCAAAATAATTTGCGTTATACAATCACTTAAGTTGGAAGAATGAATGATGTTATATTTCCCGAGAACGAGGAGCACAGACTGATACCGCCACTTATGAAAGTAGCAGCACACTTTTTTTTCTGTATTTGGTGGTGACGCACTTACTCACCGGCTTCATGAACTCAGGACTTCATTGCTGACTGATGCGTCTTTATTTAAAACGCATATTGTGATACAAGATTGCAGATTTATTTGCCTTCATATATATGTCGGGCACACTTTTTTATTCGTTTTACGCTTTCCACAATATAGAAAGGGAGCAACGCAGCAAGCTCATGACAAAAAATCAGAAGTTGCTTAGCTAGGCTATGCCAGGATATACGTAACGTGAACTAGGAACGGACGAGCACACGAACTGATGGTGCGGGAAAAATGATAAAGCACAGCTTAGCGATGTATTACATAGCGTATGAATTGACAAGAAAGGAACTTGAAAGTTTGGAGGAGGTAAAGAAGGCTGACAAAGGCAGAAGTATATATAGCCATAAATAGTGTAGTATATTAAGAAGGGAGAGAAAAAGAAGTGAGAGCGGGGAGAAAGAACACTATCAGCTGCGCTGATTCCTATGTATTCTCACCACTAGAGTGCAGCGGCCTCTTTGTTTTATTCTTACACTGCTTATGTCATCCTGTTAAGCAAGTACCCACCCAATTTCATTCGCTGCTTTTATTCTGGCTGGTTTCACGGCAGGTACTTATAACAGGCTTTCATGGCAGGTTTTCATCGCAGGTTTCATGGCAGGTAGATCATGGCAGGTGTTCATGCTCTACCATGCCAATCACTCGCTGTGTTAGCATACCCGCCACGTTAGCTCACCTGTCGTGTTTGCTCAGCTGGGGATAAGTCTGTGCTAAGCATGTTCACTTTCCTGCCGTTGTAACCACATTAACCACTTCAAAGCAACAACGTTTAAGTTAAGTAAAAGGAGTACCGTAAGCTCAGCGCCCTTTATGCATGTTTGATCCCGTATAGATGCGCAAAGTTTCACAGCTAAAAACTGCATCCTTCCCCCCCCCCTCTCCCCGCCCCGCCGCGGTGGTCTAGTGGCCAAGGTACTCGGCTGCTATCCCGCAGGTCGTGGGATCGAATCTCGACTGCGGCGGCTGCATTTCCGATGGAGGCGGACATGTTGTAGGCCCGTGTGCTCAGATTTGGGTGCACGTAAAGAACTCCAAGAACTCCAGGTGGTCGAATTTTCAGGAGCCCCCCACAACGGCGTCTCTCATAATCATATGGTGGTTTTGGGACGTTAAACCTCACATATCAATCTCCCTCCCCCCTAACCCACTACTCCTCTCACAATATCATATCCTCTTGAAAAATTGAATTGATGCACAAACTTGAAAGAAAAAAAAGGGAGACAGGAAAAAGCGCAGTTCTGCGTTCTTTCCTGTCTCCCTTGTTTTCCTTCAAGTTTGTGCAGCAATTCAATTTTTCAAGTATGAACCAACTAGTCTGCAAAAAAGTATTGCTTCATCATATTCTCAAAAGTAATCTGCTTTTTCTATTTTTTGCCACTATTTTGTCCTCCCCGCGTTGTTTTTTTTTCTGAATGCATCAGGCAAGCGTACTTCTCATCAAGTGGTCAGTTGACATTTCTTTAGTGTAGGCTTTTTAGCATATAGTATTGGCTTGTAACAAAGAGAGCTTTACAAGCGATTTCCGCAGGTGTCTGCCCTCCCAAAATAATAGTATCTCAAGGCTTTTTTTTTAACCATTGTAAAATCAAGTTTCATGAGTAATAAGCTGTACGAACTGACCATCGAATCTTGTTGAAGTTGTGGGTGTTATTTCGTCCACCAAACGCTTGAAACCAACACATGTTGTCGTGACGTCATGGGTGCCGCACTGACAGCAAGACGTGTAAATTTCGAAGCTATAAAATGCCCGTTGTTATGTTTCTTAGCCTTCTGTTAATACTTCTTGCGCCGAATGTGTTCACGTTACCTCTAATTATATACGCCCCAGTTTCCCTTTCCGTAATGTAGGTAATCGCAACACTTGTCTTCTGTATTTTTAATTTTTCATTACATTTACTGGCCTAACTATAATAGCCTTATGAATTTTCAGTTATTACTTATTACTTTTCAGTTATGCTATTACTGGGGAGCGTACACCTAGTAGTTTCACTGCTCAAAGAACGATGGTTTAAACGACTGAATATTAAGTGCCACTGCTTAATATGTTCCTATTGATCAAATTCTTGCGCAGCACTCACAGTATACTGCGTGAAATTGCATGTTGACTGTTCGACAACCAAAAATGTTTACTCATGATCATGGACGTTCGTAACCGGGACATGAACGCCCCACCAGGCGTCAGTGCCGTTACATCCAAGTTGAACGGTGATACAGCTGCCAAGCATCAATAATTATTGTGCGAGCTCTTATATTAATAAACAACCAACTACTTCTGTGAAAATTAGTCTCACTTAGTTGTTATGCCGACTTCTATAATTAAGGGATCGACCATTATTATAAATATTATTATTATTAATAGTAGTAGTAGTAGTAGTAGTAGTAGTAGTAGTGTTGTTGTTGTTGTTGAGGTTGAAAAATGTTTATTAAGGGGGTGTTGTTGATAATTGGGTAATGATGGCGTCAGTAGGCGGCACCAGTTCGCGTCTTCCTTCTGTTCTCTTTTCTCAGCTCATATACATTGCATTCCCCGGCTTCCAGACGAAACCCGCTGGGCGAGTATGAATCACTCAGAATGTCTATGGTGAAACCGCTTATGACGGTGACATTTACCTGCTGGGTCCGGTTTGACCGACAGCCAGCAGATGTCAGACGTGCTGCCACGTATGTCAGATTGCTCAATCGATCAGCAATGACGAATGGGCCTGTGTACTGGAGTGGAAACTTCTCGCATAGGCCCGTTAACGTTGCGGCATCCACAAAAGCACAAAGTCTCCTTTGCAGTATGCAACAGACTGATGGCGGCTGTCATACCGCTCCTTCGATCAGTGTTTCGATGCCACATTAAGAAGACGAGCAATATGCAGGGTTTTTTCAGCTAGACATAGCGTTTTAGAAACGAAGTAGTCGCTATGGAACTCGAATGGTAGAATAGTGTAGATGCAGCCTAATGGTGGACGTGCGTAAAGAAGATAAAAATAACTGTAATTGGTTGTCTCATGTTTCGCAGTGTTATACGCGTAGCTAATGAAAGGGAGAACGTCATCCCAGTCTTTGTGATTAGATGATACGTACATGGTCAACTTGTTAGTCAGAGTTCTGTTCGTATGTTCTACCAGCCCATTCATCTGAGGGTTATAAGGGGAAGAATGGCGGAACTGCAAATTTCACAGACGAACCAGTTCATCGATGGCATTCGCGATGAACTGACGACTACGATCCCAAACGATGACTCTGGGAGGCCAATGCCCGCGTAATGATCAATCCATGCAAGAACATGGCCACGCATGTGCCTCAGTCGAGAATGGTATGGCCGCATTTTCTGTGCAATGAGTCAGGTGGTCAACGCATACTATCACCCATCGATTGTTAGACGAGCGTTGAGGTGGGCCCGAAAGATGGACGGCAACCTGTTCAAATGGTAAACGAGGTGGTGGCAGTGGTTCGCAGCTCGGCATAGTCACTTATGAATACACTCACCAACACTCACTCATACGCATTTGAACGTGTTGAGTGTGAGTTGGAGTGATTATGTGAGTGAGTAGGAGAGAGTGCGAGTAGAAGTGAGTATCAACGTGAGTACTCATGAATGTGAATAGGAGTGAGTATGAAGGTGAGTCAGTGCCTTTCAGTGTAAGTGGGTTTGAATATGAAGTGAGTGAGTGAAAAAAAGTAGGAACGTTAAATAATGCAGAACGGAGACGATCTGCGTTACTTAAGCAGCATTTTTAAAAGTTATATACATGGCAAAATGTCCATAAATGAGGGACCAGATGGATTTTGTACGTCAACGTTATCAGGGCCCGATGAGACTGGTCACGTCGAGCAGCGCACTTTATCAGAATCAGGCAATCATCAAATGCCGCGAACCGAGTGAAATCAATCTCTATTTCTTGATTATCAATGCCGATTGCTTAGCGAAATTCTTAACGCAGCTTAACGCTGTCTCACACAAGCTGCAAGGCTTTTTCATTAGAATTCATCCTTGTACGGTGCTGTATAACTGGTTCTTTTTAGCATCTCTCAACGTGCTATACTACTTAGTACTCGACACGAGTCAGAAGCATACAAGCTTGGATTTTCGAATGGATTGATAAGGTTTCTTTTCTGTTCACTTTTGCCCTAACTTTTTATAATAGCACCCACTTGAACAGTCTTCACGAGACCAGCACCAGAGGAGAGGAGAAGTATTCGTCGGATTTCGCGCTTACGCTTAGAGGAGACAGGCTTGCTAAGAATGAAGAAGGTGAAAGGGATTGCAGTCAATACTCCACGCTGCTCTTAACATCCGTGAACACATTCCGTGTGCTGGGCATGTCGATCAACGACGTCTGATGGTGCGAGACCTGAAGCGCATAGTTCTTTGTTGCGGTCTTCGTATTTTGCCGAGATGTCGTGCCTTCTCTCTCTGGTCGTAAATGCCGCGTATTTGACGTTTCTAGGGTATTTGACAAACTCTTCCAAGCGACCGATTCCTTTATCGTTATTTCTATCTTAATCAGGAAGAGAAATATAATCGTGAATGTAATGTGTGTGGCTGTGCTTCCAGGATCAACTGAAAAATAAACGATGTGGGATTGCAACTCCTCTCACTGAGAGTAAAGTAATGTTGCTTGCGTCAATCAGTCTCTGAAAGGAAACGTATCTTCATGATAAATACAGCAACTCATCGTCATCATCATCTGCCTGACTAGGCCCATTGCGGGACGGAATCCTCTTCCATGATTAGTCAATGAAGCTGACCGTGTGCGTCCTGCTGCAACGTTATACCTGTGAACTTCTTAATCTCATTGACCCATCTAACTTGCGTTTGCCTTCTCCGGAAATCCAGTCTGTTACCCTTTATGACCAGTGGTTACACTGCCTACATGCCACGTGCTCAGCCCATGTCCATCTCTTCTTGATTTCAGTTATGACATCCTTAACCCCAGTTTGTTATCTGACCCATCGAGCTCTCTTTTTGTCTCATCACATACATACATACATACATACATACATACATGCATGCATACATACATACATACATACATACACACATACATACACACACACATACATACATACATACATACATACATACATACATACATACATACATACATACATACATGCATGCATGCATGCATACATACATACATGCATACATACATACATACATACATACATACATACATACATACATACATACATACATACATACATACATACATACATACATACATACATACATACATACATACATACATACATACATACATACATACATACATACATACATACATACATACATACATACATACATACATACATACATACATACATACATACATACATACATACATACATACATACATACATACATACATACATACATACATACATACATACATACATACATACATACATACATACATACATACATACATACATACATACATACATACATACATACATACATACATACATACATACATACATACATACATACATACATACATACATACATACATACATACATACATACATACATACATACATACATACATACATACATACATACATACATACATACATACATACATACGTACATACATACATACATACATACATACATACATACATACATACATACATACATACATACATACATACATACATACATACATACATACATACATACATACATACATACATACATACATACATACATACATACATACATACATACATACATACATACATACATACATACATACATACATACATACATAAACTGAACAATGTAATTTGCTAAAAAAAAGTTTGTTCTTTCTACACGCAATCTCGCCTTACAGGCAGAGCACGCTTTACAGGCAGAGCACGCTTTACAGGCAGAAGCTAGAAGGAAAGGGGCTCTGAAACACTTTCAAGTAACCATGGAAGGATTGACTAAAAAAGCTTATTTCGTCACGAATTCAATGCCGCAAAAATGATGAGACTTCGTCAAGTACGAGCGGAATTAGAAAGATTTGTTGCACGCTGCAATTGCCCTCACTCTTCTCTTGTCCCGACTAAAGCGCTGGAAGCTCAGCAGGTAGGGAAGGCAGGGGTAACGACAATACGTCACGAACACCTCATGACCTTAAGCCCTTTTTTATTTCTTTTTTCTTCGAATACGTGATTTTTCCTGTGTGATCGCGTGCGCATGCGTGGACAAGTCACGGCTTTCCACGGCAATTCCTGTAACCACCGAACACACCATGTTCAAATGAGCCACAGGCTAATAGAAGGCCTTCTGCGAATGCTTTTTGAGCGTCTTCCGTCATTTGTCCCTAGAACAGAATGCAATTTTTAGCTAAATTTGATAATTTAATGTGAATTTGAGGCCACGTGGTGCACTATAATATTTGCCTTTCGTGTTTTCGGGAACCTCCACTACCGATCGGCAGTGTTTTCTGACCATGTTCAAAAATTGTTGCAGGGTGTCTTTAAAGTTACATCTATAATTTATTTTCCATTGCTCGCTGAGTCGTCCTCAATTTCAGCTGAGTCCTCTTTGTAAGCCTTCAGGTTTCTGCTCCGTAGGTAAGTGCTCGCAAGATGCATCTTATATACCTTTCTCTTGAGGGTTAAGGGCAGATTACCCGTCATAATTAGAGAATGGTTGCCGAATGTGATCCACTTGATCCTTGTTCTTCTAGTTATTTAACTTTCATGAATCGGCCCGATGGTTACTACCTGCCTCAAGTAGACATATTTTTTGACAACTTCGAAGGTTTTCTTACCTATTGCAAGGTGCTGTTTTCTGTCTATACTGTTGCACATTACTCCAGTATTGTGCGTATCAATTTTCAGATCTACTCTTCTGCTTTCCGTGTCCAGTTCTGTACTAATGAGTTGTATTTCTGTAATTCATCCTGTGAGTTAATCATCAAGGGAATGTCATAAGCGAATCGCAGTTACTAAGATGCTCTCCATTAGCTTTTATGCCTAAGTCCAATCTAGGGCGCCGATAACCTCCTGTACACACGCGGTGAATAGCATAGGAGAGATCACATTTTCCTGCCTTACAGCCCTATTCATACAGATTTTGTCTCTTTTTTTTTTATGGAGAGCTATAATGGCTGTGTGTTCACTGTAGATTTATTTCAGTATGTTTATGTAGGGTTCATCAATGCCATGATTCTGTGGCGCCTGCGTTACTGTGGATGTCTCGACTGAGTCAAACGCCTTCTCGTAGACTATGAAAGCTATATACAGGAATTGGTTGTATTCCGCGCATTTTTCTGTGACCTGATTACCAGTATAGATGTGGTCTATTGAGTTCTAGCCTGTACGAAATCTTGCTTAGTCCTTCGGTTGATTGAACTCTAATGTCACCCTAATTCTGTTAGCTATTGCTTTGGTAAATATTTTCTAGAGACTGTAAACTTATCGGCCTGTATTTTTTTAAATCCTTGACATCTCTTTTTTATGAATCAAGATAATCAAGATGATGTTCACGTTCTTCCAATATTCTGGTACAACGACCAGTAGCGCTTAAAACAAAGCACAGTTGACCACTCTCAGTACAAGATGGGTGCTTTGTATTACAGAGTTAAGTACTTTTATACTAATAAGTTTTTTGTAAAACTGGCCATTTCAGCATTTTATGCACTCAGTGAGCAAAAAACTAGTAATATATGATTTAAGCAGGTATTTTTTCGGTTTATACCATACTTCTCCTTTCATGCTGCACATGTCCGTAAGAATAGAAACGTTGGTATTCCTTTATTTACAAAATAAAAGGTATCAAGATTTTTCTTTACTATAATCAGCGGGCTTAAACCATGCGCCCATTTTTTAGCCCCTGCACCTGTAATTTTAATGAGACTGCTTCCAACAATTTGAAAGGATGTCCACTTTCTTTTATAAAACACCCGATGGCACTGTAATGATATAACGTTTTTGTTATCTCTTCGCCAGTCATAATAACAAAAGCATGTGAAATTTATTGCTTCACCTATTTCTCAAAACAGAAAGCGTAAGCTTCCATCATGTGTTACAATGGAGGTAATTTTCATGCCCTAACTTCTATGACTTACTCTTCATAATTAGATCACCAATTAATAAGTTCTATATTGTGTGAAGTACATGACCGACGTGTTGACGTTTTAAAAATATCTCAAGTGTGTGCACATACGTGATGTTCTTGATCAAGCGGAGCAAAATCTAGGCTCATTATTGGATGGCTGAGCTTATATCTTTGGGCAGTATTTTTATGCATAAACAGATAAAATTCCCGGACTTATGCTATTCTGTTGTTAGCACTTCTGTTCGTCACGATATTGTGTCAGGTTGTTTACAAGCCCTAAAATTACATCACCAGACAGCTTGTTCTGTTTTTTAACATTGCAAAAACGCCGAAATAACATGGATTTCATCTGTCTTGCCTCCATATTTCAGTACCCCGTCACGGTGGTCTAGTGGCTAAGGTACTCGGCTGCTGAACCACAGGTCTCGAAATCGAATTCCGGCTGCGGCGGCTGCATTTTTAATGTAGGCGAAAATGCAGTAGGTCCGTGCTCAAATTTGGGCAGACGTTAAAGAGCCCCAGGTGGTCTAAATTTCCAGAGCCTTCCACTACGTCGTCTCTCATAATCATATGGTGTTTTCGGGACGTTCAAACTCGCATATCAATCATCAATCTATATTTCAGCGCTCAACCATTAATCACAATCGGGTCATTAAGCCCGCACAACGACGTTCTCTTTAGTTTCTTTAGTTCACTTAAGTAAGTCATAATATTACGCACCGATTACTGCAAACGCTTCGTGAAAACCGCGCGATCATCAATGGTGTTTACAAGTTTAGTCATCGAACGCATCTTAAACGAATATTTAAGCCCGCAGATAAAGTTTGCACTTCTCGACATTCTACCTGCGCTTTGTTGCGTTGCCTGCATGTGTCTATTTATTTTTCACTGCTCTTTCAGCGCTGTGCGGCCGAAAATTGCAAGTGGGCCAAGACCACACCTGTGCTGACGGCGTCGTCCCTCCTCCGTTCAGGTTCCGACAAGCACGCGTTTCCGGTGCTGTGGCTGGCAGCCGTACTCACACCCTCGTTTTGTACACGCATCTTGCCGCCGCTGCTTTTTTTTTTTTCATCCTCCTTCAGCCTCTTCCATCCTTCTCTCTGCGCGAACAGCCTCCCAGACATCATTTCGAATCACATAGATTCCAACTATTTTTCTGTTTATTTTTTCACTATCTCTGCGTCATTTCCTTCCTAAGGCGTTTCTTTATTTTGTACGTGGGTTCTCCCTGGAGAAACTCAGTAGCCTCTCGTCGAATTTGTATCGGCGAGAAAGAACAAGACAGAAAGATTATAGCGCGGCGAGAGAAAAAAAAAAGAGAGAGTGGTCGTGGAGGTGAGCGGGGAGAGGATGCGTGGCGCCAAGGCATGCGATGTGCGAGAGGCCGCACGCGATGAGGATTCGGAGAAGCTGAGTGAAAGCGACCGCTGGGGTCCTCGACGGCAGCGCCGCGAGGGGTTCGCCGGCGCGACAGAGTTCTGGTCTGGCTCGACGCCTGCGCCGCCACGCGGGAGAAGCTCTCAGTGCAGCCGGCAGCCGAGTCCGTGAAAACGCCGAAAGAACAACCGGCTTCACTGTGTCCCGCAGCATCTTCGTCATCTTCGTTATCCTGATCCTCGCGCGGTCGTGAGCCGCACCGCCGACGCTGCGACGCTGTGGTTCGTGTTACCTCCCGTGGTACGCGGAGCACGGATATCCAAAACGTGGAGAAAGGACCCGTTGCCTAGCCGTGTCGTTGTCTGCCGCGGACAATGAGTGCCCCCACGACGGCATACCGGCGTCTAGCTCTCGTCAAAGACCTCACGCTGCCACCTGTTTGAATGGTGTCCCGGCTAGCTGGCTAGCTGTCGAGCTCCGTCTGGGTTATTTTGCCGTGGGTTACCTGTCCAGGAAAAGCGTCTTGGATTGCAGCTTAGAGCAGCGCGTTGTCGTAATTGGTACGCCCGCGCGGAAACCGACTACGGAGATGTTACGCAAGCGTCAAATTGCCCTAATGCCCATCCACCTGGCGCCGCATCTAAGTTGATGCTACGCTGAACGGTTACCCATTGTCACCGTTCTTGTGTAGGTATTACCAACTTTCTACTCCTCTTAACACTGCTCGGTGTCATCAGGGTCGCATTCTATAGTACCTTATTATTCCACGCGTGGTTTGTTGTGTCGTGCGCGTTTCTCCACGTGTCTATGCTCTTCTGGCTTCATCGTACCTACACATCTGCTGGCAGAGTCGTCATTCTTTCTCACTTGCTCGAAAGCTGGACTTCTAGGCGGTTTTATGCGCAGTCGTCGAAGGCTGGACCTTCTTCTTCATTAGAACGGGTCTTCCAATAATTCGAATCAACAAGCCGCGGCAGCGAGCCTTCGTCGTCGTTTCGTCATATCTTAGTATTTCCGATGATCCTATCGCTCTTTCGAGATCACTTCTTGACGTAAAGTATTCATCTTCTGATGTGAACGCGAAGTATTCATCGTGCTATATATCTCTCGGTGTTTGTTGTTTCTGTAAGTGGAATTCTCGGTTCTTGATTCGCTGCGTTTGTAAAGGGTGACTTACATCGACATTTTACGTGGTTTTCAGCTATCGCGTTCTTCAATCGTTCTTACTCTCATTTCATCGTTATACAAGCTTTATGAAGAATACCTTTAATATGTACTTCACGATAAGTACTTTATGGTACCATCACGGACTCTGAGCATCCCTTCGCATGTCGACTGAGTGACAGCGTGCGACCACCAATTATTCGCGTCAGTGTCTGCTCAAGTTCTGTTCCAACTGCTCCATTACGACGGAGTGAAGCACTACGGGCTATCGACACCGGCTCCACCATGGCGAAGAAAGTGAGCATGCCGTCGCAGCTCAAGCCACACAAGCAGCAATTTCCGAGGAGCGTGTCGGCCAGCAGCAGCGTCTACATCTTGTCTGCCAACGTCCCCACGGTGAGCGCCGCAACACTATTTGCAGATTCGCGCGCTTTTCGCCGAGTGGCGTGTTAACGCTGCGTGCGTTGACTCTGTATTTCATTGAAGATTAACTTCGATGATTTAGACGTACGTTATTCGCATTACCAGAATCATTTCTAAGAGCTTAGCTGAGACTACGCCTGAACATTATTAACGGCCATCTCCTGTTTTCCTTTACGAAGTTCAAGTATCTGTCACTAATGCGCCGAATGTCGTTCAATTTAATCTTAAACGCGATATTTCTTCATATGCTAATGGCAAGCTTTCAGCTTGTAGCTTCCGCTGTTGACTTCAACGTTTCTATTGGTGGGGTGACGGCTTAACTGGCCTGTGCCGAGTGTATCATGATTATTCATACTCCTGGACATGCACAGGACACTTCGTTTTTTTTTCTCCGGTGTAACTGACAAGAACAAAGCTAGGTGAAAGAGTGGTAAGAATACTTGCATCAAGAGCTTGAAGATATGCCTCCACTGGTTGCGCCTTCTCGAAATCATTCAAGGTTACGACGCAATGCCGAAAATGTACTTCGAGGTCTTTCTTTTTTTTTTGGCGATGCAGTAATTCAACTGCAAATTTGTGCATACGCTAAATGCACCTAGAGAATGAGAGTACGTAAGCTTCTCATAAGCTCATTTATTGAAGACCAGAAGATGAAGAATAGTCGAGAGCTATGTCAAAATCACCTTTATTATGTTTTTTTTGTTCCTTAACGCGCCATAAATAAAAAATATTGTGCTGTATTTTTTGTACCTTCCTACTGCAGTGAGGAGAACTTGGATCGAATATCTAAGTTATGCGTTCATTACGTTTTGTACAGCACCGTATTTGTTGTTGTTTTTGTAATTTACAGTACTTGTAATTAGCATGATTTCTTTGACTTCGATATTCATTGTTGTCTGAAGAGTATGTCTGTCAACTAGATGATAGTTATCACTCCTTCAGTTCTTTTTATGTTGGCTACTTGGAAATGCTTGTGTAATAATTTTTCAGCCCAAACTCTTTCATCGATAATACTTCTGCAAAATATTTAAATACTGGCAAGCGGGGCCCGGTTACCAGTAGTTGGGCGTACGGGGAGCTTTGTATGAAGAACATGCTCAATAGTACACGCGATGACACGCAATTGACGCTATGTTCCATGTTCATCAACATTATTGAACACGAGGTGTCAGTGCAGCCAACGTAGCTACAGCATTGTTGGCTGTAGTCTTTAAAGAGAACACCTAGGCCCTAACTGACATGTCGAAGGTCACATAGTGTGGCTTTACTCTCTTGCCATCCTAAGTGGTCAGTACAGCGCAGTAATAAAGTAAACGTGAGATTGATAACACGTTATAACGCGTTAAAGATTAACGGTGTGCCACCGAGGCACTGCTTATCTTGCTCGTAATAATCGTCTAAATAGATCGCCTTATACCCAAAACTGAAGCGTGCAGTCTCTTTTTCATAGAAGGGCGTTTTTTTGTTACTAAATGAAATCGCGCAGTCGCACCATTATTTGCTAAATTGAGAGTTTAGTCCACTGCACTGCATTTCAATACTGCTTCGCCTCTTTCAGCTAGGCTGACATGTGGTGCTTGTCACCGAAACTTCTGACACTCCATCGGTCAAGAAACCAATCAATCGATTCACTGTCAACATGGGTAGTTGGAAAACACAGCGCAATATATAGACTGTAGGTCTATGTATATATATCTCATACATACATATATAAATATATATATACATATATATTGTCATGTAAAAAAACAAACAAGAGACAGCACCTTTGCTGCAGGCCAGCTGTTCTTAACGTGGCTTCGTCTTTCTCCTCTTTTCTCTTTCGTTAGCCCAGCGCACGCTGTGCGTCTTACTGTGCGATGTCATTACTCGTTAAAGAACACCATATGGAGCCCTTCACTATAGCGTCCCTGATAATCGTATCATGGTGTTTGGGACGTTAAACTCCAGATATCACTACCACGTGTTGGTTTTATGAAGGAAATTTTATTAGTATTGCATATGAACGTCGTATCAATCATTACGATTGCGTTTTAGCGCAGTCATACAATAGCTATGTAGAACCATAAATCAGCTGAATGTGCCATACTCTGTCTATGGAGCCATAAAGAAATGCAGACAGCGCATGCTCCTGTTACTGCGAAACTTACTCTGACATAGACGAACCTACGCAACTAATTAAATGCATGCAACTTCATGAGCTGACGTTGATGGAGAACGTGCTCCAGCGCACTCGTGGGAATAACGCTGTTAACGTAATATAACCTCTCGCAATTTGCTCGAAGTTGCTGTAATCGAATAGAGTCGAAAGATTACGCCATTGACTGCGTTTGCTGAATTTATCAGCCCTGCATGAATCTACTGATACAATACTTTTATGCTTCAAAAATGATTTTTTCTGTTTATTAGTTGCAAGTCTCTTAGATAAACTTAAATTGGTGAAAAGATGTAACCATGGAAACCTTATCCATTTCATTCGTTTCTAGGTTCATATGTTTCCATTTTGGGTGTTTACGTAGATATAAAAGACCTGAAATTTAAAAATGACAGCATTTTCTTTTGTATTTGTGCACCCGTAACTTCACCTGGTGACATTAAAGAATTTGCTTCTGGCATGCTAGAACAATTGATTGCATAATCATAACCCTCACCTATACATATTTAGTGTTATGACCGTGAGAACCATAGGAATACCTGCAAACTAAAGAAAATGTCATCTTCACTGAAAACTTAGTTTCATTCTCTCGTGTAAAAAAAAAGATAAGAAAGGATATGTTGAATGATCGAATTGTGAAATAACCGTGTAATTTAGACCATGATCGATCAATTGCAACGCGATATACTTAGCGAAACCGTGCTTTCTGTTGAACAATCTACAGCGGCTCAGGCGTGTTTCTTGCTGTGTGTTTGTTTCTGCAGAAAATTCATGGTGGTCAAAACTAAGAAATAAACCACAAGATGTTGAAAATTGTGTCATGGGGAAATTTAAGTTGCATTTGGAAGTAGATTTTTTTTCTCAATAACAATGCCCTTTTATTTATTTATTTATTTATTTATTTATTTATTTCATACTGCTGACCCTGAGGTTCCAGCAGGTGAACAGTTTCAAAAAGACATAGTTGATACAATAAGTGACTTAACAAATTGTTTTTGGTGGGTGTTTCATACTATCATAGTAAACACAAAAAGCCGCATAGAAAATTATTTCGTAATAACGCATGTACTGCACAAAAGAAAAAAAAGATACTAGAAATACATACTTTATATGTTGCGCGATTACCGTAAAAATGAATACATGATAAACGCAAAACAATAAAGACGATCATTTTCACTGCTCAAGCCAAGAAAGTAATAAATACATATGTATACAATAAAAAAGCATATACAAGATGGAAAAAAGTAAATTAGCATGATAATTTCATAATTATAACACTTAAGCCAAGACTAAGCTAACTTGAAATGTCATTTCAACCTTTCTTTGAAGACTCTGCAAGAAAGAGCAACTGTGGATTTTCAAAAAGGCGTAGTCGAGCGAGAAAATAGTGTATCACGTTATTTGTTGGGGAACTGTCGTTAAACTCGGAGTCATGGAAGTCACTAAGTGAAGTTCTCGTTACACCTACCACTCAGCTAGACCTCGCTTGTCAGACAGAACGAACCAGCAGTTTTTTTTTTTTTTTTTTTTTGCTGTTTCATCAACCTGCAGGCCGTAAAATTAAGCAATTTCACAAAGCTGTGCAGGAATGTCTAGAGGTCTTTCTCTCTTCAGAACACAGCGTACGAACAGCTGCAGCTTATGCATTGCATTGCAGTGAATGAATGAATGAATGAATGAATGAATGAATGAATGAATGAATGAATGAATGAATAATATTTATTTAATGATGGCGCAGTATGAAAGATCAATCAACTTATTACCTCCTCACGTGTTAGGCGATAAGACGCGCCCTATCAGTGACGCATGAGGAACTCGCTGAGCTTCAGCCGGTTGCGCGAATATGTTTAATTGACATCTTGCGAGAGATTCTGCCTTTAAGGAGCGTGCGACATTACATACTATCATAATCTGTACTGTGGTCCCTGTAGTTTTGTTGTTTTTGTTTTTGCACAGGAAAGGCTGAACAAAGGCCGGAGTTCGGACATAAGGAGCTTCAAGCATTCCTTGCCCGCAAACTCTCGTATGGAAAGGAAGTTGTTCCGTAGGCTAACATGAATATAATGTGCTTTACAGCCGTGCATGTTGGCGAATGTTAACGCAAAATATTAGAACACAAACTTCCGAATGTCAGAAAGGACCACATAAATATGCACAGGGTAACGGATCAGCGGGATCAAACTGGATGCGAGTTTCGAAAAGCTGGTAACTCATCTTCATTTTAAAAATAACAAACGCATCAATTGTTACTACTGAAAAAGTTGAAAGCACACTGTTCCGCTCCCCTGAAGCCACCCATATGCACTTGAATACCTTTTTTTGCAAGATTTATTACCACTTTTCGCTTGAAATAGAGGGACTATTATATTGGTATGCTACAACTAATGAGGTAATACAGTAAAAAAACAGTTGAAACACAATCCTAGGCGAGTAAATGACTCACGGGAAATTTCAGTGTCAGCCTTCACCCTCGTGCTGTAAGGGGTCGAGGCCAATACAGCCCCGACCCGCTCACATCTTTGTAACTACGTAAAGGTTAATCGAAATTCTGAGCAACACCACTAGAGTGATACACACCGTGATCGCGTCCAACGCAAACTTCAGTTCAGCGGAAAAAGCGAATAGAACAATTTCCACGACACTAGTGTTAAGGCGCTAACTCATAATCTCATTCATTACCAGTTTGAAATGGCGATTGAAATAACAAATAGAAACCAAGTGGGCTGACCTTTAATAATAGCAACGAAGTCTCTAGCGAAGTCAATTTTTACTGTTTTGTAAGCAGTTATTTTTTGTAATCAAGTGGACTTGCGCTTGTCGGGCAATCGAGCTCTGTTGCGTAAAATTTGTTATATGTCAGCATGGTGCTAACGTGATCAATTTCTGTCGCGTGCTAGTGCAAACTGAAATTCACAACACTCGAAGTACAACATGTTCCGGTGGATAAGAACGGTAACTTTGCCCTGTTTTTTATTTTGATTTTTTGTGGCTACGTCAGTGCCCGCCTAAATGTCGTATGCATCTGAGATCGTACCGTTCAAACCTAATAAGTTAAACTTGAAATATTGTGGCAGTAGGCCAACTGAAGGTTGCTACTACATTTCTTCCATTACTTACATTCTTTACATTTTCGTCTATAGCGCGTATTTTGAAGTTTCAGCAGATCCCATCCCTTGTGGAAATCGGTTTCATGTGAAGCAATCGGACAATTATTATCTAGGCTGCACCTTTTTGCGTTGAGTCACGCGGCACGAGGTGGATCAACGTGTATTTGTAAATGCAGTAGCTGCGTGCACATTGTCGGTGTAACGGGGACGTCGACTATACAGGCGATGAAAGCGTAACCTATCACCATTACACCGAGTGACAGGTGTACGAGAAAAACAAGTGGTTACTTAATCAATTTAATACGTGTGGAGAATACTGCAAAGGTCATTTATCATATTTTAACTATGCGTGTTGATTTTCCATAGCCATCGTCGGAAGAAAGAAAAGACCTCATAGCGTAAAGCACAAATTTACCCACAAAAAATCAATAGTCAATGGTAACACACATTACTTTTCACTGTACCCCACGATGCACAAACGAATATATATTGACGTATTACCAATTATTCTTCACCGAATACTCTGAAACGTCCAAAACGAAGCCAGTTCTTTAACCAGATACATCCGGAGTGACCCTGTTCCAAGGCTAACCCATAATTTTAGACAAGGAATGTGAAACTTGTAGAGAGATGTATCATTGTTTCAGCTACTTGTTTAACAATATTGAAAGAGATAGAAGAGCTTTGTATCTTGCCTGCTACTGATCGTAGCTTTTTGTCCACTCGACCATGGTACTAAATGGAACATCAATGCATTACATGGCAACATTTCAGAATGCATATCTCGAAACTGGAGCCGCTCGCCAGATTTTTTCCAACTGATTGCTATATTCAATTATTTGTAATATAGCCATATATAAAGCAAAGCAATCGGTTCATAACTAATTATCAAAAATTTCTCAATTATCTAGCGTTAACTAGGTTGTTTTGCAACATATTGTGCGCTTATGAGAGTACCCTGATTCATTAAAAAAAATTCTGCTACATAACACGGGTGGTTTTTAGTGATTCTCTTATTATGAAAAAAATATAATCTGGTACAGCAGTTTGTTTTCTCTAGTGCTAGTATTTTTTTTATGAACAGAGATATTCTACCTGGTCACGTGACACTGTTTTATTGCTCTCAATATTTTTGTTTTGCTAAGTGTAATGTCACAATCGTTTGTTCATTCATAAAAATAGTGATAAAAATACATAGTAAAGCCTCGGATGAAGCAAAGATGACGTCAAATAGAGCAAGCTGGTGTCACCTACGATAATCAGCTTTTGTTCAGCTCACAGAAAAAAGAGTGATTATGCCTTGATTTTCCGGCTTTTTTTTTTCTTGCTAAATAAAAATAGCAGCGTATTCTGTCGGACTTTCGGCCTATTAATCATACAGGACACAAACAGTGCCGAAATACTACAAATTAGAAAACGCAAACACATGATGATGATGATGATGATGATTATATATTGGGTTTACCGTGCCAAAACCACCATGTGATCATTAGGGACGTTTTAGTGGAGGACTCCGGAAATATCGACCACCTGGGGTCGAAACACAGACACACGAAAGAGACACGTAAAGCGGTTTTTGTTTTTTTCTTATGCGCCTGCCTTTGTTTTCACCCAACTTCCGTACCGCCTTTCTGCGTAGAGCAGACATCACATGCACCCGCACTTCCCGTCAGCAACGTTCCTGTCACGAAAATATATTGACTCACTGGCGTGACACACTCGGGGATTTTCCGGTCCGTCATTGGCGCGGTGCGGATCACTCGAATCGCTAGCAGCATCACCGCACCTACTCTGCAATCAGGGCACATGTTTGCGTGCTATTTGTATTCTGTGATTGCTGTTTTCGTCGCCGCTGCGCAGAAACGCTGTGCAGAAATACTTTGTTTTTCTTTTTATCTATAAGCTTACTCGTCATCTTCATGAGATGAAAAAAAAAAAAGGAAGCTGTGCCAAGATACGCGGAGCCAGTCAGTCAGAGGCTGGCATGATTCAAGAAGTTACCGCTTATCTCTGCTCGAGCGACGGTGTGATGCACCGAGTCGCCTAAATTAGAACCACGCCTTCTTTCGTCCCCCCTGTCGCCGAATCGTCGCCTGGCACTCCGCCCGTGTTTCTAATTCTAAATTCTTCGTACTCCATCTCACGATTTTTCATTCCCCGCCTCCCGCTGCACATTTTGCACGAGAAACGTTCTCCAACGTTTGTTTCTTACAGCCGTGCGACAAGCTCCGTGTGGTGTATACCGCTGGAAGCAGCCAGCGCTCGCCAGGACAATCTCCCTGCACAGTAGTTAAATCTTCTGTTTCTTCATCTCTTTCTTTCGCCAGCACGTTGTCTTCCAAGCTTTGTCTACCGCTCCCAGCCTTGCCAACGTTGTTTACTTGTTTTGTTTTCTCTGACCTTGGCAGTGAACTTGGCTCGAAGTTGAATAGATGCGTCCATCTATTTAAGGTCGCTTAGCGGGGGCGCCCTTTAGCATTGCCATTGCATGGCACCCATCACGTGACAAGTGCGTGAAAACTTCCTGTTGTGCACGTGAAGTCCGAGTTGGCATACATATGGATTCGTTCATTCGTCAGACAGGTAGGAGCGTCGATGAACGATGTAGTGAAGTAACATAAAAGAAGAACGGAATTTCGTGTGAGCAGCATAGTAATATATATCTATATATCTATATATATATATATATATATATATATATATATATATATATATATATATATATATATATATATATATATATATATATATATATATATATATATATATATATATATATATATATATATATATATATATATATATATATATATATATATATATATATATATATGTATGTATGTATAGTATGCTTACAACATCGAAGCTGCACATGGCAAGTGTTCCGCGTATTTTTCTGTGCCGGTCTGCCCAGCTGGACTATGCGGTCGAGAGGCTTGGTCGTCCGGTCCCAACGTGACAGCGGCCAAGCGGTCTGCTGCGTGTTCCAACACGCTCTGCAGGACCGTCTCTCTCTGACGCGCTATGTGCACAATTGCCTACGTCACCTCTTTTAAACTTGTTATTGTTATCAACTAGGAGCTACGAAAAGCAAAATACATCGAGATTTGGGTTGATTGAACTTCTTCCTCCATAAATGTGTCTTCATGTAACTTTATTTAGCAGTGTACTCTTGCATACAATCACTTTGCTGAAGGCACTACGACGTTGGACGGGTCCATCAGCACGCCGCTCTTCGCGAGCCAAGGCCAAAATGCAGCATTTTTATTTGCTCAACCTTTACATATTCAAGAATGCCTTTGCATAATGTTTTTAGCCTGAGATTTCATTTTATTTATGCCAAAACAGAGCACCAATGACTTCAGCATAACTAGAGAGAGAGAAAAAGAAAGATGGAGATAAATAGAGAGGAAAGGCAGGGAGGTTAACCAAGCTTGGCTCGGTTGGCTGCCTTACACTTGGGGTGGGGAAAGGGAGAATAATAGAAAGGAAAGAGATAGAAAAGAAGAGGAGTAAGGAATAGAAGGATGAATAGTCAGCTCGAGACTACACAGCATGGTGTCACACTGTTCTTTGACAAGCGGTCGTGAAGTCTGGTGGTCCTTCAGAAGTGCAAGAGGGCTTTTGCGGCTTTGGGTGTATGGGAGACCGTCGGCCAAGGTCCCGTAGCTAAACGTTTATACAAGCGCTGCGGAGCGGCGATGGCGTTGGCGAGAGATTGCTCGTTTATGACGCTGGAGATGGTGGTCAAATTGTGACCGAACCACAACCGTTCCAGCTGAAATTGCGGTCAAGAAAAGCGCGCCTAAAGCGCCAATCGGCACCTCAGGTAGCGATCACTTAAAGGTGCTTGGCTGCAGCATACCTCGCCCGCACCGTCTCAGGATCCACTGCTTCGCTGGCTCTCAGCTCTGAGTCCGTTTGTTTTGGTACACGTTTGCTGCCCTTCCACGAGCCCTCGCTGCCTCTGAATCGGTGGCTTGTCATTATTGAAGGCGAACCCAAGCCGCTTCGGCTTCTCGAGCTCTCGCTTCCGAGTCTCGATTTCAAGCCCGCGCTGCAACCGCCTTGCGAACCCTCCGCTCAGCCGTCTTGACTTTTTCTTTCATAGTATCGCTTTCGAAGAGCACACACTGACGACTGTTGGAGTGGTGCGTGAGAGGAGAGCGGGCACGTCTGGTAGGTTCTCGAGTACTAGCTACTGGCTACGACGCGACAACGGACAAACCTCGACCTTAAAGAGCTTCGTCCCTAAATGTTGCATATACTGTGCTGCTCAAATAGAAAGTCTTAAAGGCTTAAACGCTACATTCAAAAAGGAACTTTTGGTCACACTTTTCAAATTTCTTTGCAGTGTGTGCGATCACCCTTGGTTGAAAATTCTTTGTCATTTCTGTGTTCTGTGCTACGCGCCTTCGGCTACAACTTTCGAAGGGCTGGCCTGCTACGTACCAGACCACCACTAGAATACTATAGACGCCGTAATGGAGGTATACGAGTTGATGTCGAGATACGAGTGTTATGTCGTGGTTTATTGTTTGGCCGCATAGATTACGGGTGACCCAACTTGAACCCTAGAAATCACCGGAGAGGTATGTAAAAAAATTGCCTAAATACAGCAATCTTATTTTACATAAAACATTTCTTACCAATTTGCACGCTGATGTCAACTTCAAGTGTACTTTGGGTAGGGTTTACAAGTTTTCTTTGATATCCTGAGTGCATTGTTCATTTCATTTCAGGATGACCTTTTTTCGGTAGCATTACCTTAACTAAGAACTGTAGTGCCACAACAATACGCGTTGTAGACCAGATCTGTACGCGATGTTTATTGTGGCCAACACAACAAAATAAATTGTTAATAGATTTTTCTATTTGGCGTTGATCCAAGTATTGCTTTCAACAAAATAACAAGTGTGGTGTTTCACACGATAACAAGTGTTTCACTGCACATTTGAATCTGCTTCGTAGTCGTAGTAGGGGACTCCAGATTCAATTCGACTAGCTGGTATTCTTTAACGTGCGCCCATAGTGTGAATGGGCAACCTTAATGTGACGGAAAGTCAAAGGCAGAGTGCTCACAGTGATGCCTAATTATGCGAAACATAGGGGCAAGTGAGTCAATTGACAGAAGCTGCATGGTCTTTAGTTGCAAAAATTCTTTGAGAGGAAGGAAATATCGATTAAGAAATTGCCTCCCTACAAAAAAAAAGAAAAAAGGGCGGGATATCTTTTGCTTAAGCTTGAAAATCTGCCGGAGATTGCCTTTTTCATTTATATAAATCGTGCAGTAAGAGCGTCGTCTGAAAGCCTAGCTTTCAGTATACATATACGAACAGTTTCCCCTGTTTTTCCTTTCCTATCCACTTTTATTCCCACTCCCCATCCCTTTGTGCCGACCTGTTGAGGTGTCATCCCAGTGATAGACAGTAACGGGCGGCACTTTTCTCCTGCTTTCTTTTACATAATCACTTGTTTCCTCCTGGTGCGGGCCTATAACTGGTGTAAATACAGCCCTACCTAATCATTTCGTCTTGATTTCAGTGTTTCCGTGTTTTTATTTTTCTTTAAAGTAGGCGAGACACAGAAAAAGAAAGAAATCGGTTGCAGGAAAATTGCCCGCAAGGACGCAGCGCGCACCGCGAAGCAGCCTCTCCGTCGTCGTTTTCCCGGGTCGAGTGTCTTTCATCAACAATGGGGAAAAATGCTCTGGGGAGAAACGGCATCAAACCCACGAGACAGGCAGACGCCGAATCCCCGACGAGAAGAGAGCTGTGGCAATAGAGCTGCTGGCCTGTTGGCAGACGATACACAACAGAAAACGAGCAGCGGGACTAGAAGAAACGACTCCGCTACGAAAGAATAGGGAAGCAACATAAAGAAGACTTAGCTAGAGTAGATCCTCTTTCTTTTTTTCTCTTCCTCGTCCCTGGCCTCCTTCTCTCGATGTCTCGTCTCCTTTGGTTTTCGAACGATTATCATCCAAGTTAGGCTTTTTTTTTCCGATTTCATTGTTCCCTCGCGACGCGTGGGCGCACAGCCCGGACCTCTTCCTTCTTCCTTTTTCTCCCATCTTCCCTCTATTTGTTGCCCTTCAGC